>NW_026943824.1:16374338-16674338 GCF_035594765.1 Anolis carolinensis | reverse complement strand
ACAAACTAGAGCTGACAGCTGGCACAACAACATTGCATGGAGCTATTTCAATATGCAGTAATGCTAAGTAGTAATCACTGTATTTACGAATTTAGCACCAAAATATCACAATGTATTGAAAACGTTGACCACAAAAATGCGTTGGATAATCCAGAACGTTGGAGAAGTGAGACACTACTGTATAACAGAAAGAACATTACAGTAAAACATTATAGTAAAAATTACACCAACTTTTATACCCTGCGAGAAATTGTAACTACATTCACTTTAGTGATCCAGATTTGTGCCACAGTTGAAGAAATATAAGAAGATGCATCCAGGAGAAATTCTATTGGGCTTTTCTATTGGGGATCCAGTAATTAAATCAGTCCACCCTGCAAGCAAATTGTTCTTGAAAGGCAGCATCTACTATAAAACTGAGGATAGCTGGGGAAAGGGATGAGGCGGTGAAGAGTGTCCTTATGATTTCTTCTCCAATTTGATCTTATTTACTGAGATGTAGCTTTCCTGGAGTTCCACTACTGTGTTTTGCCTTTATTCTCTTTGTCAGTTTAGTCTTTACTGAATATTTGTCCTTTGGCCAGATTAGTGGGTATTATCGTTGCACTTTTCCCACCCTCCACTTTTGTCTGTGCAGCTCGGCAGATAATCTCTCCTTGTCTGGCCAGGCTCATATTATCCCTACCTTGGGCTCCCCGCCTGCTTGTTGTCTTGTCTGTTGATGCTGCGTAATTAGTTGGAATCATTTCTGGGCATAGAATGGGGAGAAATCAAAGCACAGCTTGGGGCTAGCATGATCTCTTCGCATTTTTGGCCTGCTTTGGGGAGATGGCATGGAATGAAGCCAAGGAGGGAAAGAGCTCTGTCAGAAGGCAGGACTCCTTTGCTCAGACGTCACTTGAACAGTAGACTCACACGGTCCTCTTGTCCTTGTCATAGTCCAACATAAGCAAATTAGGCCGATTGCTCTCCACATTGTTGTTGTATGTTTTCAGGTAGTTTCTGATTCATGATGACCCTAAGGTGCACGTATTGTAGGGCTTCTATGGCTGAGAGCATTTGACTCACCCAAGGTTTCCCAATTGGTTTCCAAAGCCAAGCGGGGAATTGTGTCAGGGAAACGTTCGGGTGAGACTCTAGTTGCCATGCAGAGTGGGTTCCAAAAATCATCATCCTGGTCTCACCGATCCCTCCTTCTCCAGGCTGCCTTCTCATATGGAGAATCAGCACTGGTCAACAAAACACCAGTAGTCGAAGGTTCAGTTGGAAATCCAACGGTACTTAAACTTTATTTACATCACTATATACAGTTGCAGTCATTTGCAATAAGTCCCAGACACATGGCAGTGTCTCCTCGGCTACGGAGCAAAACATTCTCTGTCCATCTTCTGAGAACGCTCACGCCAAACACACGAACACTCCCCTGCATTCCACAGATCATGAAGGAAGTCCCGGTCAATCAGACTTGACCCCATTAGTCCTGTGTTACATCAATCAAAGCTGGTTCTTTTTAACTCCTCCGCTGCTGAAACTTATACAGAAAAACATTCCTAACAATTCACAATACCCTGACAAATTGAACCCTGTGTTGCACCCCTAGGCTGCAGGGCATCTTAAAACCACACTGGTGTCCCAGAATATAAGCAAAGCAAGATGTTTATTGAAGGTTATATGTAAGTAATAGCAAATCAAAGTTCAAAGTCAATGAAATAAGGTTTAAATCCACAAGGAACAAAATCCCTGCAATATTTGTAAGCCTTATGTTCATATATATCTATCTAGACATCTCTCTATATATAGATATATCTGTATAGGATTTGCAAAGACTTACAAACATGTGAGGTGAAAATCTCTATATATAAAAGGGTAATGAAATTTCGGCCTAGGACAAAATGACAAAACTACACACCCCAGAAACACTAAACTTGGCAGCACAACCCCTCATCCATGCCTCTACGTTCATACAACAAAAAGAAAAGAAAAAGAAAGTCCTAATTAGAGGGAGAGGAAAATTGTTTTTATCCAATTGCTGCCAGTTAGAAGGCTAAGCTCCACCCACTTGGTCTCCTAGCAACCCACTCAACCCAGGGGACAGTCAGAGTTAGGCCTCATTTAGGCCTCTTCCACACTGCCTATAAAATACAGATTATCAGATCTGAACTGGATTACAGTATATGGCAGTGTAGACTCAAGGCCCTTCCACACAGCTATATAACCCATTTAGAATCTTATTAACTGCTTTGAATTGGATTATCTTGACTCCACACTGCCATATAATCCACTTCAGTGTGCAGCCAGACACAACTGGACTTAATGTCAGGATAAAACCTTTACCCTTTATCTTAACTACCACCAATTCAATACTTTATTTCCCATACCACCAGACTTCGCCACAGCAACGTGTGGCTGGGCACAGCTAGTTCATATATAAAATAATGTATACACATAGATACAGATATACAGGTACATGGAAATCTCTAGATATCTATATGTATATAGGATTTGCAAAGACTTGCAAACATATGAGGGGAAAATTCATATATAAAATTGATGTAGATAGATAGATAGATAGATAGATAGATAGATAGATAGATACAAATATAAAGGTACATAGGGATTGCAAAGGCTTGCAGGGGAAAATGCCTATGTATCTGTAGCAAAGATTAATATTTCAGGGGAAAATGCTTTTATAAGATTAATGGATATATCTTCCTGACTTGCAAGGGCTTCTTTCTCTTTTCAAAACATTCCCTTGGTTAAGAGCGAAGGAGGCTTTGAAAAGTAAACACTGATAAGGGAGGGTAAGATGAGAGATAAATATATCATATATTGCAAGCAACGGCCTCCGGGCTCCGCTGCTGGCTTGACTTTGATCCGATTATAAGCCGGGGGAGGCTTTTTCAGCTCATAAAAAGGGCTGAAAAACTTGGCTTAGCTTCGAGTATATACGGTATATACAGTGATAGTGTGAGAACAAAATTGTTTATAGGAACATGTGCCATCCAGTAGTTGCCATCTGCTCACCCACAGAAAGCCATATTTAATCATCTAGAGCTGATGTGGTCTATCCAATGCAATGGTCAGCTCTGCGGAAAGGAGCGGAAATAAAACTAATAAAATAAATAAATAAAGAGGAAGGAGGTTCGCAGACTGGATTTTCACTGTTTTCGAAGGCTTTCGTGGCCGGAATCACAAGATTGTTGTGTGTTTTCCAGGCTGTATGGCCATGTTCCAGAAGCATTCTCTCCTGACGTCTCGCCCACATCTATGGCAGGCATCCTCAGAGGTTGTGAGGTATATTGGAAAAGGTTTATATATCTGTGGAAGGTCCAGGGTGGGAGAAGGGACTCTTGTTTGTTGGAGGGAGATCACAGGTTGGAAACCACTGGTGTAGAACCTTGTCCTATTTTGCAGCAAGGGTTGAATTTGATTTTCTGACAAGGAAGAAGAACTTGATATTTGGCAACCTCTAGCATTGGGAAGGAGGGAGACTTTGGTTTTGAGAAGATTCACCTTTATGAAACTTGGTGACCTAAGCTTGTAAAGAGAATCCAAGGGCAGCTTGGCTTGTTGTCCTCCTGAGTTGTCATGGAAAAGAGATGGATCCTGGGGCGAAGAGCAAGTAGCCTATGTTAGGCTTAAATGTCAGCCAGGGAGACCGGTGACATCACAATGTGGCCTCCTGCTGCTGACCTAGCTGAGCTGTTATGCCAGAACGATAAGTCCACTCAAGAAAGCCGGCTCCTGGGTCCCTCCACAAGACAGATCATGAAGACCCACAGTCAGAGCATTGCTATCAATTGCTGGCTGACCAGGGCTAGCGAGGTGAAAGGTGAGCGGAGCACATTGGGAAGGAAGGTGCCATTGGCGTTGGGAAGGTTCTGGACATCTCTGCTCGTCCTTGATCATCTATTATGGGGGAGAACCTCTTGTTGCAACAGGACAGGATCAGGACTATTGTCTTTTCTGCACAATAGATTTAAAGTTCTGGATCTGTGCTAATCTCCTATATCAAGAAATGGTTATACAGCTTCATCATCATCATCACAGGCTATCCGTCATAGCCCATGAGTCTGATTGCCATTAAAGCGTAGGGTCTTGACAGTGGGTCCTAGGTGGCTATTAGGCATGTCCGATCGATGAAAAAAATGTTTCAATTCTCGTTTCTAAAGTAGGGGGCGCTGGCGCTTCGATATAGAAAGTATTTCCGATTTTTTTCACCCAAAAATTTCAGATATTTCCGAAAATTCGTAATGATTCTAAATGTTTCTAAAATGGCGGACGCGCATGCGCAATTGCCAAAAAAAAAGGAACCGGGGGGGGGGGGACTTTTACAGGGCTCTCCCGCCCTCATTTCTTGAGCTATCCTCATCAACCCTAGCCCCCACCTTTGCGTCCATCGTGGAAGCTTCTGATTGGCTGGGGAGCGGCAGCCATATTAGGCTGCGCTAAGCTCCCATTCTAGGTAGGTTGCAGAAACAAAAAAATTTTAAAAAATATTTTAAAAAATATATTTAAAAACAATTGGGGGGGGGGAATTAATGAAACATTAAGAGACAATTAGAGAATGGGCCAACAATGGTTCGAATTACATTGCTGGTTGCGCTGTGAGACAATGTCTCGGAATGCGTATCAAAAAGTGAGAACAATCCGAAATAATTCCGATATACGATTCAAAACGATTTTTTGGACATGTCTAGTGGCTATATACTGGATCCGCATGGTCTTACTTTCACAGTGAGGACATGTATTTCCAGATGGATGGTGGCCCTGTCAAGGTTGGCTTGACTTACCTCCTTCCTCTTGGCGCACTTCTCCCTTTCACCCTCCATTGTTCCTCTTCAAATACCACAGCACTGTTCATCACAACTGCCCTCCAGTTAGATGCTCAAGGGCCAGAGCTTCCCAGTTCTCCCTTGGTCGATGCCGCCATTTTTAAGGTTGGCTTTGAGCCCATCTTTCAATCTCTTTTCCTGTCCACCAACATTCCGTTTTCCATTACTGAGTTGGGAGTAGAGTAACTGCTTTGGGAGACGGTGATCAGGCATTTGGACAATGTGGCTGTAAAGAACTAATAACGACTGCCACCAATTTGTAAAGATGCAACCACCAAAGACTCAGGGAGGAGACCTTTTACTTTTTTTCTTCCTTCTTCTTATTCACTTTAGATGGTAGCGTAACTTGGTTTATAATATATGCGACAGAGGCTTCGATGTTGGAAGAACAATAACAAGTTTATTCAGGCAACAGAGCTTAGTGGTTACAATGTTGTTTCTCACTTAGAGGTATTTTTATTAACAGTTACAATACTAGAATGAGATGAGTCAAACTCTCCAAAGTGTCACTTCTTTTACTTAAAGTAGTTAAAACTTCTTTCTCTGCTACTTATAAACCACAGTCACCCCTGTGATAAACGATCACAGATTCTCTGTGCCTTACCAGGACACAGACTACATTAAATAAGTCACCAAACTTATTTTAAACCGACTCAAAATTAACAATTGAGTCTCCTTGATCCCCTCAACCTAGGATCAATCTTCCTTGTGCCTCATCAGAGCACAGACTAACTCTCTTTTTTTAAACTCTGCCCTTCATCAACAAAACGGCAGTTGGCTCCGCCTACTTCTCCATGGCAACCAGCCTCTGAGTGCTGAGATGCAATAACTGAAATACTTACCCTTTTAAAACACAAACACACAATTAAACATAACATCTGTAAACCAAAAATTCGTACTTCATTACAGTGGCCTTCAGTCCAGCGGAGTGGATGGCAGAGGATTATCGCTTCTTCCAGCACGCTGACATTTGTCCGCTTGTCTTTTCAAGAGATTTGCAGGATTCTTTGGAGGCAACACTGATGGAATTGGTCCAGAAGTTGAGAGTGATGTCTGTAGACAGTCCACGTTTTGCAGACATAAACAGGGTTGGGAGGACAGTAGTTTTATAAACAAGCATCTTAGTCTCCCTACGAATGTCCCGATCCTCAAACACTTTCTGCTTCATTTGGAAAAATGCTGCACTCGCGGAGCTCGGGTGGTTTGGTATCTCAGTGTCAGTGTTGACTTTTGTGGAGAGGTGGCTACCAAGGGAGCGGAAATGGACAACATTTTGCAATGTCATACCATTAAGTTGTATTGTGGGCATTACAGATGGATTGGTTGATGCCTGCTGAAAGAGCACTTTGTTGTTCTCGATGTTCAATGAGAGGCCAATTTTTTTGTATAGTTTGCAAGGGTGTTTATAGTAAATTACCTGACTATCTGGTGAAGATCTACGCAAGCTAATGAAGCTTCTCCCAATTCCCAGTTGCAATAAG
Source organism: Anolis carolinensis (assembly GCF_035594765.1). Taxonomy (NCBI): domain Eukaryota; kingdom Metazoa; phylum Chordata; class Lepidosauria; order Squamata; family Anolidae; genus Anolis; species Anolis carolinensis. The sequence goes on along the minus strand of NW_026943824.1, from coordinate 16,668,022 downwards.
TTCTGCCGACTCCACTATCTTTGGCATTGCTTACATATTTTGAAGCCTCAAGGGTGTGGTTTTAGTCTTAAACTGGACACAAGAAGTTGGAGCAGATACTTCCAACAACAAAGGAGTGAATAAAAGGGTGACCTTTGGGAATATTTAAGAACTGTAATAAAAGGAATATATGCTACTGTAGCATGTCTTATAACTTGCCTATCCCACGAAACAAAGCTGGAAAAACTAGCACTCACCTGTTTTATATTTACCCATTGTTTCCCCAAAGCCCTTAAGAAAATAGGCATGATTTTCAGGCCGTGTTATTCGTGTAAAGTCAGTCTGGTTAATTGTGATTGGCTGGAGTTCACCAGGGAACGCGATAACTAGTTAGCAAGAGGAACAATGTAAGTTTGAGTCCAAAGTACTGTCATTATCTTCACATTCTGCGCCAAGATTGATTTTGAAAGACACAAAGTGCCGGCCCCATCAGAACTAAATCATATGGTATTGCAATGGTGAGCTTTCAAGTTGTACAGATGTCTTCATCAAGAAAAGTAGATGATTTTCCTGTTTTGAGGGGACTTTTGTTCTGTGTTTGAATGGAGAAGCATCAAGGGTTTCTTTAGTTTTGCACAACTACAAAACTGCCACTTTATAATAATCCGAATTAGGAATTTTTTGCCATGCTGTTTTGCAGGAATTTTTCTGCATGCTTCTTGGTGCCCAACTCATGTTTTATTATGGTCACCTTTTAATTTTATTATGTTAATGTGTAAATTATTATGCTGGATTTCGTATCACAAAATCACAAGTCGAACACTTCCCAAGCGTTTAGAAATTATTATTATTATTATTATTATTATTATTATTATTATTATTATTGTTCTGGCACAGGCATGGGCCGTTCTAGTACACTTCCCAAGCGTTTAGGACTTATTATTATTATTATTATTATTATTATTATTATTATTATTATTCTAACACAGGCATGGGCTGTTCTAGTACACTTCCCAAGCATTTAGGACTTATTATTATTATTATTATTATTATTATTATTATTATTATTATTATTCTAGCACAGGCATGGGCTGTTCTAGTACACTTCCCAAGCGTTTAGGACTTATTATTATTATTATTATTGCACAGTCATGGGCCGTTCTAGTACACTTCCCAAGCGTTTAGGACTGATGATGATGATGACCATTATTATTATTATTATTATTATTATTATTATTATTATTATTCTAACACAGTCATGGGCCATTCTAGTACACTTCCCAAGCATTTAGGACATTATTATTATTATTATTATTATTATTATTATTATTATTATTATTATTATTATTATTGTTATTATTATTCTAGCACAGGCATGGGCCATTCTAGTACACTTCCCAAGTGTTTAGGACTTATTATTATTATTATTATTATTATTATTATTATTATTATTATTATTCTAGCACAGGCATGGGCTGTTCTAGCATATCTGACAGTTCTTGTCATTTGTTTTTATTGGCTAATGTTTACATTTTTATAATTGTGCATGTCTTTTGTCTATTGTTGCGTTTTATATTGCTATTGTTTTTATTTGGGCTTGGCCCCATGTAAGCCACCCTGAGTCCCCTTTGGGGAGATAGAGGCGGGGTATAAAAATAAAGTTGTTATTATTATTATTGTTATTATTATTATTGTTATTATCTGCGTGGCTGGGATTTAGGAGCAGAACATGGAAGAGTTAACTTTGTGGACTACAGATCCCAATGGCCATGCCAGCCTGGAGTGGATCTTGTGAATTGTAATCCAAAAACCTAAGTTTGCCCAATTCGGTTTAAGAGTCATCATTATAGTCTTGAATCTTGGTGTTAACTGAGTCTTGTGTTGAGAACATCAGTGCATTCCTTGTTGGCCGTGGAAGAGTCCCTTATCAACAGATCATGTTTACCTAGAAGAGAGAGACGTCTCCCAAAGTTCCTTGTTTCATATGGCAATTCGTCAGTACTTGTCTTCAGTTACGTTGACTCTTCAGAGATACCCTTGAGAATATATTTTACCTCCGTTTTTAGAAAATAATCCATCTTGTAAATTCTCATGAGTTCTCCTGAATGCGTTCCCATCATATGCTGCTTGGGGGAAAATCCATTAAAAACATTTTTTTCTAAGGTTTGGGGAAGGAAATCTAGAGGAAATCTGCATTTTGGGTTACTGGCTGATTTTTCGATCTTGGTCTTAATTGCATGTGCTTGCCCTTGGGTTGCAAAAATCAGGCCTTCTGTCTCCATTTTCAGTGTTCTATTGGTGAGCCATAGCCAGGTCTTCTCCTTATCAACTTTTCCTTCAATTTTGTCAAGGAACTGCCATGCAATGCTTTGTTGTGCCAGCTGTCAGCTCTAGTTTGTAGTGCAGTTTTCTTGTACTTATTCTTTGTCTGCTGGGCTTTAAGGAGTTTCTGATTTTTGACTTCAATCAAAGCAGGTTCTTCACTTTGCTTTACATATTCTGCCAGGGCATGTTCTTCTTCTTTGACTGCTTGTAAGAGTCCTCTGCCCCCTGATCTTCTAGGCAGATAGAGCCGGTCAATATCACTGCGAGGATGAAGTGAATGATGAATGGTCATGAGTTTTCTTGTTTTTCTGTCCAAATTGTCTAGTTCCGCCTGCGTCCAGTTTATAATGCCAACAGGTCTGGCCCAGGTGTTTATGGCCTTGATGGTGTTGCCTCCATTGAGCTTGCTTGCTTGTTGTTGTGGTGGTGGTGGTGGTGGTGGGGCCTAACTGCTCCAAGGATGCTGAGAGCTTTGCTGGCGGTAGTGTAACTACCGGTAGGTCCAACCAAGCCAGAGAGGTCTTAGGTGAGGAGTGGAAGTAAGAGCACCTAACCCATTAGCATATGGAGAACCAAACCAAAACGAAGTCTATACTGGCTCGGTCGTTGCCCAGGATAAAAAGGACTGTGGTGGATGCTACTGATACTGGACATCCATTGACAAGTGGGCTACGGAATCAAAATACAAATGAACAGACACAGAAACGGCAGAAATATTCAGTCTAGTTTGTGCCACAAAAAACGAAGTTTCTGGAGTAGAACAACTGCTTTCAAAGTAAGGGACACACAATTAAACAGGAAATACAGTAGAGTCTCACTTATCCAAGCTAAACGGGCCGGCAGAAGCTTGGATAAGTGAATATCTTGGATCATAAGGAGGGATTAAGGAAAAGCCTATTAAACATCAAATTAGGTTATGATTTTACAAATTAAGCACCAAAACATCATGTTATACAACAAACTTGACAGAAAAAGTAGTTCAATGCACAGTAATGTTATGTCATAATTACTGTATTTATGAATTTAGCACCAAAATATCACGATATATTGAAAGCATTGACTACAAAAATGGCTTGGATAATCCAGAGGCTTGGATAAGCGAGGCTTGGATTAGTGAGACTCTACTGTAACACTTTCAAACCAGGAACAGAAAAAAATTCAATTTTCATACCCATTTCTCCTTTTATCCTGACTCCAAGGCAGCTACCTCAGTACTAAAGCTGTATCTGGTATATGTAGTGAGCTCGACAAAGGCAAACAAACAAAAGCTTTTGACCAGGGATCAGGGAATAGGGATTTGTCTTGTATTGAATGGGATTACCCTCAAAAGATATAGGTTTGCAGATTGTTCTCCTGGATTTGGCCCTTATCCTGGTCTTTGGTGGCCACACGTGTATTTTCACAGTGAAAGGTAATGTGCCAGCTGCTCCTGTTCCTACTACTATAGGCGATGCCTTGTGTCCTATTAGACTGAATGTCTTCCAAGGGTAAAGTATTGGTGGTGGGTCCATAAGTGACGGAGGAGACCTGTTCTGGAACATACCTTTCCAGCTGGAAGGCGATCCCGACAAGGATGATGCGTCTTGATGCATTGATGCGTCTTCTTCCTCTTGACATGTTTCTCCCTTTTGCTTTCCATTTGTGCCTCTTCTAAATCCACAGTGTTGTTGGTCACAGCTGACCTCCAGTCTGACGCTCCAGGACCAGGTTTTTCAATTTCTCTCTCGGTGTTTGTTCCACATTTTTTGAGGTTAGCTTTATTTATTTATTTACAGTATTTACCGATTATTGTGATGTGAGCTGTCTTTGTCACCTTTTTGGAACTGAATCTAAATTCAGAATTATAGAAGACACTGGGCAATAGAGTAGATGTGGGAGCATGTGATGTGTGGGAGCCCTGTTCTCCAGAAGGTGGAGAACACTTGCTGTTGGTGCATTTTAGATAACAACAACAACAACAAAGCATCGCATGGACATAATAATCATCATCATCATCATCATCATCATACTAGACACTTGGGAAGTGTAATAATAATAATAATAATAATAATAATAATAATAATAATAATAATAAGTGGCAGTCCTAGACACTTGGGAAGTGTTCGACTTGTGATTTTGTGATACGAAATCCAGCATATCTATCTTGTTTGCTGTGTCATAATAATAATAATAATAATAATAATAATAATAATAATAAGTGGCAGTCCTAGACACTTGGGAAGTGTTTGACTTGTGATTTTGTGATACGAAATCCAGCGTATCTATCTTGTTTGCTGTGTCATAAAATAAAATAATAACAACAGCAACAACAACAACAACAACTTGGGACCTGGGGTGGCTAACATAGGGCCAAGCCCAGAATAAAACAAATATAACAGTTAAACCAATGTAAATAGGGATAAACAATAGGTATGTCCAAAAAATTGTTTTGGATCTTATATCGGATTGATATCGGATTGTTCTCGCTTTTTGAGATGCATTCCGATACGTTGTCTCACGGCGCAACTGGCAATGTATTTTGAACCATCGTTGGCCCATTCTCTAATTGTCTCTTCATGTTTCGTTAATTTTTTTTTTTTGACAGGTAAAAGTAGTACTTTATTTTGTTCCTTTCCTTTCTTAATTCCAACTGGAAGATGACAAAAAACAACCACCAGCAGCCGTTAGTCAAAGAGACCAAATCCCATATCTTCGTCCGACTCTTCCGACTCTTCCTTGGCTTCCACTTTGTTTCGTTAATTTTTAATATATTTTTAAAAATATTTTTAAAAATATTTTTGTTTCTGCAACCTACCTTGAATGGGAGCTTAGCGCAGCCTAACTTGGCTGCCGCTCCCCGGCCAATCAGAAGCTTGGCGTGGTCACAGGTCCATTTCTAATTGAAGGCATTGAGTTGAGGCTTGTGGGATCACATAGCCAGAGACACTATTGATTTCCAGTGTCCTTCTTGCTTACAAATATAGTAAGGGAATTTCTAGTTTTCAAAGTATCTTTGCACAACTTGCAAGGGCATTGCAAATTTGATGAGGATAGCTCAAGAAATGAGGGCAAGAGAGCCCTGTAAAATTCCCCCCCTCCCTCTGGGTTCCTTTTTTTTTTTTTTTTTTGGCGATTGCGCATTTTAGAAACATTTAGAATCATTACAAATTTTTGGAAATATCCGAAATTTTTGGATGAAAAAATCGGAAATACTTTCTATATCGAAGCGCTAGTGTCCCCTACTTTAGAAACGAGAATTGAAACATTTTTTCATCGATCAGACATGCCTAATAAACAATATAAAAAAACATTCAGATCAATAAAGAAATTAAAGCCACAAGTAGCGATATTTGGGTACCTGGCCATATGGGAAGCTAAGTGGTCCCTCCAGCAAGCCGATAGGGATGTGTTGCAGCCTCGGGCATCATATGGAGGAGTAAAACAGTATTCCAGTCACAGTTTTCAGATGGAGAGAAACCTGACAAATGCAAAGCCCTGCCTGGAGGATTTTGTTGCTTGTTGGAAGGTAAAGCAAGACTGCGATTTCTATTTGAAGGCTCCTCCAAGCAAGAGGATTTGCCTGGGATGTATTGTCTGTTGGAGAATTCCAGCTTTCTACTTTGTTAACAAGAACAATTGATTTATTTTGGTTTGGTTTTTTTTGTGCGAGGCAGTGGGGTTTAAAGGCTTTGTGTGTTTTGATCTCCAAGGAATTTTTAAACTTATTTATTCTTGCTCTTGCGAGAGGGAGAAGGCCTGATCTCAGGCTCCGATCTGATGTGTAAATCAATCCACGGGACTTGTTGCTTCGGCCTCACGGCACAAGCCCAACAGGTTTAAGGACTTGCATCTCTACTCAAAACGATTGTGTGCCCAACTTCATACCAAACCCAGAAAAATCCAAAGAACACAGAGAGCGAGAAAATCTATAGTTCAGGAAGTGCCACCGTTTTCTGCCAATCGTAACCTAAAATGATTGACAAATGGGAGATACAATTCCATATTGGTTCACCTTGTGGTATTTCTGCAAGAGGTTGTACATGTATAAAACAAACAAAAAAAGTTGAATTTCTCTCTTTAAAGTTATTTGGTTTCATGCAATAGTCTCAGGATATAAAGCAGCAGGGTGTCTTTGGATCCAAAGTATACTCATTTTTTAAAAATTGAAAGTTTAGGAAAATACTGTATATACTCATGTATAAGCCTAGTTTTTCAGCCCTTTTTTAAAGACTGAAAAAGCCCCCCTCGGCTTATATTTGAGTGAGGGTCCTGGTTGGTTTATATTTGGGTCAGCTTATACTCGAGAATATATGGTACATTTATTATTTTTCTCTATTATTACTGGTATTATTACATTTATTATTTTTCTCTATTGTTGCTACTACAGTAGAGTCTCTCTTATCCAACACTCGCTTATCTAACGTTCTGGATTATCCAAGGCATTTTTGTAGTCAATATTTTCAATACCTCGTGATATTTTGGTGCTAAATTCGTAAATACAGTAATTACTACATAGCATTACTGCATATTGAACTACTTTTTCTGTCAAATTTGTTGTGTAACATGATGTTTTGGTGCTTAATTTGTAAAATCATAACCTAATTTGATGTTTAATAGGCTTCTCCTTAATCTCTCCTTATTATCCAACATATTCGCTTATCCAATGTTCTGCTGGCTTGTTTATGTTGGATAAGTGAGATTCTACTGTATTACTTTTATTTTTCTCTATTTTTATTATTATTAATAATACATTTATTATTTCACTCTGATCTTATTATTATTATTGCATTTTTTATTTTACTCTATTATTGCATGTACAGTAGAATCTCACTTATCCAAAACTTGCTTATCCAAGGTTCTGGATTGTCCAAGCCATTTTTGTAGTCAATGTTTTCAATATATCGTGATATTTTGGTGCTAAATTCGTAAATACAGTACAGTAGAGTCTCACTTATCCAACATAAACGGGCCGGCAGAACGTTGGATAAGCGAATATGTTGGATAATAAGGAGAGATTAAGGAGAAGCCTTTTAAACATCAAATTAGGTTATGATTTTACAAATTAAGCACCAAAACATCATGTTTTACAATAAATTTAGCAGAAAAAGTAGTTCAATATGCAGTAGTGTTATGTTGTAATTACTGTATTTATGAATTTAGCACCAAAATATCATGATATATTGAAAACATTGACTATAAAAATGCGTTGGATAATCCAGAACGTTGGATAAGTGAGTGTTGGATAAGTGAGACTCTACTGTATTTTACTCTATTTTTATTATTATTAATAATACATTTATTATTTCACTCTGATCTTTATTATTATATTTATTATTTTACTCTATTTATTATTACATGTATTATTTTACTCTATTTATTATTATTATTATTACATGTATTATTTTACTCTATTATTATTAAAAGGATACATAAGCACATTTACATTGAAGAAGATGAGAATAATGATTTAATTAGAGTTGGACAATCTTATCTTAAATTAGAGCTTTATGTAAATATTCAAAAACATTTAACCTAGTGATGCCTCAATTGATGTAATTTTATTGGTATCTGTTTTTATTTCTGAAATGTAGCACTCTCGGCTTATACTGGAGTCAATGTGTTCCTAGTTTTTTGTGGTAAAATTGGGTGCCTCGGCTTATATTCGGGTCGGCTTATACTCGAGTATGTACAGTACATTTGTGGGTTTTTTTTCATGTACTGAATGGTATCTGGTCTTTAAAATTGATTATTTGTTTATTACATTTATATTCAAAGGCAGTATAAACAACTGTGCATGATCAACCTTGATTGCATCTCTACGGCAGCAAAGTTTTCTATTTTGTTTTAATCATTTTGCTTGTATTCATGGATGATTTAGAAATTCTTGTCAGCTACCTTGATTATTTCTTCCGACAGAAGAGTGCGATAGGAATAATTGAGAGATAAATAATACATGCATTTATGTCCCCAATTTAAATAGGCAGGAATAAGTAATGATCAGTGTATATTCAGCTTAGAATTTCCTCATTTTTTGTTTGTTTTATAGTTGGATTAAAGGACATATTTCTAATTCTTAGGCTTCCAGGAGTACGTTTTAAAATATAATGGCAAAACAAGGAACCAAATACAAATACGCCCGAAGTTATGGCATCTTTTTATATTTTACAGTTCGTCAAGGACTGACTCATATATTTCACATTAGCGGCAGATGGGTTCTTTGAATATAAATGTGGAATAAATTCAACATATCCACTTGTAGGGTAACGTCTGCCTTGCCAGTGGAAATAGTTTTGTTATTATGTTAATTTTATGCACCTGAAGTATGCAAATCAGTATCGGCTGCCAGCTCGTGACGTCTTTTGTGACGTGGAGCTTTCTGAAAGTGGGTAACTGGGACAGACTGGGGACTCTGGTCTTTAGCCTGGCATTGGAGTCCCAGCAGCTTGTTTTGCTCAGGGACTTCAATGTCCATGCCGAGTTCATACTGTTTGGTGCAGCTCAGGACTTCATGTCCACCATGACAACCATGGGACTGTCCAAATGATATCTGGGCCCACCCATGTAACTGGACATGCTCTCGACCTGGTTTTTATTGTGGATGGAAATATCGGGACGGAGAAACTTCCAAATTGTTCCGTTCCATCATCTGATTAGGTTTAGACCAGTGGTTCCCAAACTTAATTGCCCTACCACCCCCTTTCCAGAAAAAATATGACTCAGCACCCCCTGGAAAGGGGGTGTGGCTTAGAGGAGTGCGCGTTTTGTTGTGCCAGCTGTCAGCTCTAGTTTGTAGTGCGGTTTTCTTGTACTGGTTTTTATTATTATTATTATTATTATTATTATTATTATTATTATTATTATCAACACAACGACGTTGTATGGCACAGCAAACAAGATAGATATGCTGGATTTCGTTTCGCAAAACCACAAGTCGAACACTTCCCAAGTGTCTAGGACTGTGTGATGTATTTTCTGATGATGTGTGCAGATCCCAGTAGGGTGGCCTTTTGCAGTTGGCAGATGGTGATTTTGTCAATGTCTATTGTTTCCAAATGCCGGCTGAGATCTTTTGGCACAGCACCCAGTGTGCCCATCACCACCGGGACCACCTGTACTGGTTTCTGCCAGAGTCTTTGAAGTTCAATCTTGAGGTCCTGATAGCGGCTGAGTTTTTCCTGTTGTTTTTCATCTATGCGACTGTCACCTGGGATGGCAACATCAATGATCCAAACCTTGTTCTTTTCCACAACTGTGATGTCTGGTGTGTTGTGTTCCAGAACTTTGTCAGTCTGGATTCGGAAGTCCCACAGTATCTTTGCATGTTCATTTTCCAATACTTTTGCAGGTTTGTGATCCCACCAGTTCTTTGCTGCTGGGAGGTGGTACTTGAGGCATAAGTTCCAATGAATCATTTGGGCCACATAGTTGTGCCTCTGTTTGTAGTCTGTGCAATTTTCTTACAGCAGCTGAGGATATGATCAATGGTTTCGTCGGTTTCCTTGCACAGTCTGCATTTTGGGTCATCAGCTGATTTTTCAATCTTGGCCTTAATTGCATTTGTCCTGATGTCTTGCTCCTGGGCTGCAAGGATCAGGCCTTCTGTCTCCTTCTTCAGGGTCCCATTCGTGAGCCAGAGCCAGGTCTTCTCCTTATCAGCTTTTCCTTCAATTTTGTCAAGGAACTTTTGTTTTGTTGTGCCAGCTGTCAGCTCTAGTTTGTAGTGTGGTTTTCTTGTACTGGTTTTTTGTCTGCTGTGTTTTGAGGAGTTTCTGATTTTTGACTTCAATCAAAGCAGGTTCTTCACTTTGCTTGACATATTCTGCCAGGGCATGTTCTTCTTCTTTGACATTATTATTATTATTATTATTATTATTATTACTATTACTATTACTATTACTATTATTATTATTATTATTTTATGGAGACCAATCGTGAAATTGCATTCACGTTGGCACTGGAAAATGGGTAAAAACCATAGTGGAATAGGAGGAAAAAATCTTACATTACAGTAGAGTCTCACTCATCCAAGCTTCACTTATCCAAGGTTCTGTGTTATCCAAGGCAGTCTGCCTTTTAGTAGTCATTGTTTTTGTAGTAAATGTTGCAATGTTTTGGTGCTAAATTCGTAAATACAGTAATTACTACATAACATTACTGTGTATTGAACTGCTTTTTCTCTCAATTTGTTGTATAACATGATGTTTTGGTGCTTAATTTGTAAAATCATAATGTCATTTTATGTTTAATAGGCTTTTTTCTTAATCCCTCCTTATTATCCAAGATTTTTGCTTATCCAAGCTTCTGCCGGCCCGTTTATCTTGGATAAGTGAGACTCTACTGTATATCCCCATCCTTTGATTTTCTGTTTAGTTGTCATAGTTCACTGCTTTTGTTTAGACTTATCTCCATTTGAAGCCATAGAGAGCTGCAATGACTATTAGGAGGAGCTTTTGAATGCCCCGAATCCCGATCAAACTCTGGCTTTGTTATTCCTGCAACGGGAAATGATGTGTAATTTTAGCCCTTGGTTGTTGCTGTATTTTCTCTTTCCTGCGTACCTACCTCTCCCGTTACTACAGCGAGGAAGTAGAGGAAAGCAGGATTTAATTTTGGAAAGAGCAGGAAGCCTCACCTCAACCGTTTGGGGTGGCGACGTTGACTAGGATTCCAGGAAACCATGCAATTTTCTGCCACACGGAACTAAATCTCCGAATGGCTCCGGTGTTTGGTATTTTTAGATGCTGGTTTTCTGAGTTCCTGTGCAAGGAAGTGTTGCAGGGTGGTCACCAAAAGGCAGTGTTTTTAAAATCTAAATATGCTGGCAGCGAACTCACGAAATAGACTGCTGGTGTGGGTGCTGTCCTGCATGTGTAATACACAAGTCACGATCCTGTGATGATCTATCTATATAAAAGAGTGATGGCATCACGGCGACCGACAAAACAACAAAACTACAGGCCCCCCAACCTCGAAATTTGACAACACAACCCATCATCCACGGCTCTAGGTTGATACAACAAAAAGGAAAAGAAAAATAAAGTCCTAATTACAGGGAGAGGAATAATAGTTTTTATCCAATTGCTGCCAGTTTGAAGGCTAAGCTCCACCCACTTGGTCTCCTAGCAACCTACTCAGCCCAGGGGACAGGCACAGTTAGGCCTCACTTAGGCTTCTTCCACAGATTATCAGATTTTAACTGGATTATATGGCAATGTAGACTCAAGGCCCTTCCACACAGCTATATAACCTATTTAGAATTTTATATTATCTGCTTTGAACTGGATTATCTTGACTCCACACTGCCATATAATCCACTTCAGTGTGCATACTAAACATAAAGACAACCATACAACAGACATTTAATACCACCACTAGCTCAACAATTTCTCATCAACACCACCAGACAACGCCACAGAAACGCGTGGCCGGGCACAGCTAGTAGTAATATATAATGCTTATATAGTCTTATATTGTACTATACTAATAATATAATAATTGCTTTTATCCAATTGCTGCCAGTTAGAAGGCTAAGCTCCTCCAACTTGGTCTCCTAGCAACCCAATAAAAAATAATAAAAAACACTAAAAAAATTTAAAAACACTAAAAGATTAATACAATAAAATACTATAATAACAGAAAATAACTAAAAATAATACAAGAAAATAATAAAGTATAATAAATAAAAAGATAACTTACAATAAAATTAATTAAAAAATACAAATAACGTCAAATAAAAATTACACAACAATTTTTAACCAATACCACCACCACTTTGCCACAGCAACGCGTGGCCGGGCACAGCTAGTATCTAATAATTGCAAGTTCCGTTTTGCTAAAGTTTTGCTAAAGTTTATCATTCAACCAATTTGGGAGAGATACGGAGATGTGTTCCCCTTTTTAATCATTTGATAAAACAGTTACAGAATCTGGATGGAGAGGCAGGTTATTTAGCTCATAAGGGGGCTGGAAAGTGCAAATAGTTGGTTCATGAGAGGTTGACATGACTTATATTTGGAACACAGCTATCTATAACAAAGATACACAAAGTATTATGTTATTATTTTTGAAACATCAATTGTGTATCGTACAACAGGTTTATTGTTTATATACACAGTATAAAGATACAACTTACTGTATATAATCAAGTATAAGAGTTTTTCCAGTCCTTTTTTAGGGCTGAAAAAGCCCCCCTCGGCTTATACTAGAGTGAGGGTCCTGGTCAGCTTATATTTGGGTTGGCTTATATTTAAGTATATACATAATTTACAGTAGAATCTCACTTATCCAAAACTTGCTTATCCAAGGTTCTGGATTGTCCAAGCCATTTTTGTAGTCAATGTTTTCAATATATCGTGATATTTTGGTGCTAAATTCGTAAATACAGTACAGTAGAGTCTCACTTATCCAACATAAACGGGCCGGCAGAACGTTGGATAAGCGAATATGTTGGATAATAAGGAGAGATTAAGGAGAAGCCTATTAAACATCAAATTAGGTTATGATTTTACAAATTAAGCACCAAAACATCATGTTTTACAATAAATCTGGCAGAAAAAGTAGTTCAATACGCAGTAATGCTACGTAGCAATTACTATGTTAACAAATTTCACACCAAAATATCATGATATATTGAAAACATTGACTATAAAAATGCGTTGGATAATCCAGAACGTTGGATAAGTGAGTGTTGGATAAATGAGACTCTACTGTAATTACAACATTACTGCGTATTGAACTACCTTTTCTGTTGAATTTGTTGTATAACATGATGTTTTGGTGCTTAATTTGTAAAATCATAACCTAATTTGATGTTTAATAGGCTTTTCCTTAATCTCTCCTTATTATCCAAGATATTCGCTTATCTTAGGTTCTGCCAGCCCATTTAGCTTGGATAAGTGAGACTCTACTGTATAATAATTAGTGTGGTATAATAATACAGAACAATATAATCTCTAAAATCAGGACAGCAAATAAAGAACAACACTCTGAAAACAGGGGAATTCCAGACAGCAAACAATCAGGGCCAGCTAACACCTACCAACAAAGGATTCCCCTAGGAATCCCACTTAGGATGACGCCACAGCAACGCGTGGCTGGGCACAGGTAGTACCTATTAAAATGTGCTTCTATAAAAGCTACACTATAAAATACATATTAAAATACACAAAACAGAGATTAAACAAAGTACATGCATTTAAAATCCATGTTTACGGGAGTAGTCATAAGGGAGTAGTCAAGCCTTTGGAAGGCAATGGGAAGGAGGTAGTAGCAAATTGGCCCTGCAAAGCTCACCCTTGCCCTGAGATGGGATGCTCCGGGAATGGCCCTTGTGCAAAATAATGGATCCCAGAAGTATTTGGCTGGCCGTCGCCCCTTGAAAGGCATGACTGCTCACTGCTGTGGGAGGTCATTTCCCTAGATAGAGTTGTGGGGTTGATGATAGATGTTGTGCAAAACTCTGCCGAAATAGGCAGTCATTTTGTGCTTTGCAGAATTGCGCTCTATGTTGTGACTCAGCCACAGCATAGCCAGAGTGAGGATGAAGAAGGGGATTCTGGGTTTCAGATACAAGAGCTAGATGAGGGGATGCAGGATGAATTTCAGGAGGATGGCATGGGAATCACACAGGCTGATTCAGAGGCTCGGGAACTGCAGCTTGAGCAGAATGAACTGTTGACCCCACAGATAATAATAATAATAATAATAATAATAACTCAGCCGCTATCAGGACCTCAAGATTGAACTTCAAAGACTCTGGCAGAAACCAGTACAGGTGGTCCCGGTGGTGATGGGCACACTGGGTGCTGTGCCAAAAGATCTCAGCCGGCATTTGGAAACAATAGACATTGACAAAATCACCATCTGCCAACTGCAAAAGGCCACCCTACTGGGATCTGCACACATCATCAGAAAATACATCACACAGTCCTAGACACTTGGGAAGTGTTCGACTTGTGGTTTTGCGAAACGAAATCCAGCTTAACTATCTTGTTTGCTGTGCCATACAACGTCGTTGTGTTGATAATAATAATAATAATAATAATAATAATAATAATAATAATAACAACTACTTTATTTTTATACCCCGCCCCATCTCCCCGAAGGGACTCGGGGCGGCTTACATGGGGCCTGGCCCGATAAAACAAACAAATAACAGTAACAAAGCAATAAAACAATTATCCCAGTAAAAAACATCAACATCAATAAAAACAATCATTATTTTTGATAACATAGATAACAGCCAGCATGACATTCCCATGGGAATTAATGAGCAGGAGACGTCTCAAGCCCCGGTTGAGGTGCTAGATAATGAAGACCTTGAATTATCTAGGGCGGACCGGCTGTTATGGAAAGGAGTTCACCCTCGTAGGAGTGTGAGATTGGCGAGTAAGCGAGAGGCCTCCACAAGAAAGAGAAATGCCTTTCTAGGGTGCTTTTAAAAGTGTGTGTTGGGGAATAGATTTTTGTCAAAGCAAATTCTCGCTTCATCTGTGTGGATGTTTCTGCTTCATGCCTAGAGAAGATTTCTGTTCCTGGATCTTGGAAACCTGGTGCCTTTGTTCTTTGGGATCTGTCGTTTACTGTTTTGGCTAATGGACTTGTGGATTACTATGGCTTACGAACTATTGACTTTTTAACTGCCTGCTTTGATTTGTATCTGCTTTTGCTCAATAAAACAACAAAAGACAATCTCCCGCGTGTGATTGGTGTCTATAGCAAGGTGAACTATTCTGAGGTGCGGCACTCCAATTGTTATGTGTCGCTGCTACCGGATTGTTGTGGGTGAACATTGGGAGGAACTGCTGCCCCGCCAAGGCTGTCTTTCTGTGGCTTCACTGGTCAATTGGACCTGCTGGCCACATGTTGGGAAGACCCAGGCAAAGGGGAAGAAATCAACGGCCTGAGCATGTGTCCTTCTACAGGCAAAGCACTGGGGCAGAATGCGCACTGCTGCGGCTGCCGGGAGCCCCTAGCTCCCATTCCTTCCCCATGGATGGCCAGGCACCGGGCATGGTGCGCATGGCAGGCGGGCGGTGGTGTCCTTGTAACTAGGGCATCGGCATCCCAAGGCTGGGAAATAATTGGGCAGCTGGAGCTGGGAAGGGAGGGAGAGGAGTCCTTTTCTGCAGAGCGAGGAAAAGATAGCAAGGCCGTGGTCAGTGCCAAAGAAGATGCAGGGGAAATGCTTTCCCACCTTGACTTATTTTTTTCTCTCTTGATCCAAGTGGCAGATGGAGATTGTGTGGGTTGTGGACCCTGGTCCTTCCGTAAGAGACTGTATGTTTTCTAATGGTTAGCGTTAAATAGGAACAGTTGCTGTTGTTGTTTTAAGTTGCCGAGCGTGTCACAATATTTAACATCAACTGTCTCTGGCTCGGGAAATGTGCCTTGCGAGAAGGGACATCACAATCTGGTTCTCAGGCAAACCAGATTACAGGAACAACTGGGGCACCCTGGGTTTCTGCAGTCTTGTTGTCACTATCAAAGGTTATCACAACGAAGAATTGCAAGGCGCAATAAGAATTGAAATTTGCAATAGGAATTGCAAGGTGCAAAAAGAATTGCAAGGTGCAATAAGAATTGCAAGATGAAATAAGAATTGCAAGGTGCAGTAAGAATTGCAAGGTGAAATAAGAATTGCAAGGCGCAATGCAAGGTGCAGTAAGAATTGCAAGGTGCAATAAGAATTGCAAGGTGAAATGAGAATTGCAAGGTGCAATAAGGCATTTCTGTGTGTCTGTGCTGTCAATCTCCTGTTATCCAATGGTTAGTCAATGCACAGAGGTTAGTCTATTAAGAATGTTGCTGGCACTTCCTCTGAACAAATCTTTCTGCCAGCAGTTAACCATTGAGATGATGATGATGATGATGATGATGATGATGATGATGATGATACTTTATTTATATCCCGCCACCATCTCCCAGAGGGACTCGGGGCGGCTCACAAAACTCTCAAGTTGTTTTGAGATTTGCTAGAGGATCCAGAGAGTCCTGGAGTGGTGTTCTCTCAGCTAAAAAAGTAGTTTTTTTTTTAATTTGTGGGTTTTGCATTTTTGTGTAAGTCCTGCTCACCTAACCTGGGAAACGTGGAGGGCTGGTTGTACTTATTGTCTCTTGTAACAACCTGGGTATCTGCTGACTGTGAAAACATGGGTTGGGTGATGCTGGGCAAAGAAAGATGACAGGTTGATGTCTTGCAGCCATCCATTGAATTGATGATTAGTTTAGTTAACAAATAATGCACAGTAAGGCCAGTAAGGAAGGAGCTGATTGTACTGCATTAGGGAAGGAGTTACAGAGCCACGGGGCCACCACCGAAAAGGCCCCCTCTCTCATTCCCACCAAACGAGCCTGCAATAGAGTCTGGACAAATCTGTCTGGATAAGAACTTCCCTGACTAATGGCTTTCCTGGCTGTTGCTGACGGAAGTTGGGAGTCCAGTCGATCTTTGGGGGGACCTGGCTAAGCCAGGCTCATTGTGTCCCTTCCGCTCTACCCATTCCTTTCCTTGTTCCCCTTGAGTGCCCGCTCACAGTCTTCTCCTCTTGTCTCTTGCAGCCACACTCATTCTGGTTCTATGGCCGCTGTGCGGGAATGGTCCTGTACCCGCTGCACGTTCCTGAACCCCGTGGGACAGCGCCAGTGCTCCATCTGCGAGGCCCCTCGCCAGAAGCCCGACCTCAACCACATCCTGCGCCTCAGCGTGGAGGAACAGAAATGGGCCTGCGCCCGCTGCACTTTCCGGAACTTTTTGGGCAAAGAAGCCTGTGAGGTGTGTGGCTTCACCCCAGAGCCGGGCCCGGGAGGCTCCCCGCTGCCGATCATCAACGGAGTTCTGCCCAAGCCGGCCGCTTTGGTCGAGCCCAAGGGGACCGGCAAGGAGGAGGCGGCCAAGGCTGAGAGTTCCGGGGAGGAGTCGGGCGGGAAGAGCCCCGAGGAGGCCACGATGGAGGAGGAGGAGGAGGAGGAGGAGGAGGAGGGCTGGGCCTGCCAGCGCTGCACCCTCCACAACACCCCCGTGGCCCACTCCTGCTCTGCATGTGGGGGGCCCCGGAAGCTCTCGCTGCCCAAGATCCCGCCAGAGGCGCTGGTCGTCCCTGAAGTCATTGCGCCCGCTGGATTCCACGTTGCTCCCACCGCCCCGCAACCTGGTGCCGTTATTACGGAGACCCCCGAGAGCCACCCGGTTGCCAACCAGGGCACGGTCAGCATGGAGCAAGAGAGCCAGAAGATGCCAAGCTTTAGCCTTTTCTCCCCGGGCCTCCAAAACAACCCGGTTCCTCGCAGCCGCCGAGAGGTGCCCCCCCAGCTGCAGCCGCTGGTGCCTGACGCCTCCCAGCCAGCCTCCCCGCCCGCCCCGGTGCAGAAGGCCGTCCGCTTCCAGGAGCTAATGGCCACCAAGCGGTTGAGTGCGCTGGAGGAGGAGATGGAGGTGAGCCCACCGCCCTGGAAGTGCAGCGCCTGCTCCCTGCTCAACGCCTCGGGTGCCGGGCTGTGCGAGGCCTGCAGCACCCAGAAGGGCAGCGACACCATCGACCTGACGGGCGACTCGGTGCGCTTCACCCCCTGCGGCCCCTCCAGCCCCGACTTCACCACCTGGTCCTGTTCCAAGTGCACGCTGAAGAACCCCACCGCCTCCCAGAAGTGCAAGGCCTGCGGCTCCTCCAAGTTGCACGGCTTCCAGGAACATGGTGCCGTCCCGGGCGAGCTGGCTGCGAAGTGCCCCGAGTGCGGCTCGGACAAGGGCCCGTCCTGCGTGGCCTGCGCCTCCAAAGCCCCCTCGGTGCGCAAAGTGGCCCGCCTCTTCCCCCTGCAGCCTCCGGCCACTCCGGAACGGCCGGCCCAGTGGCCCTGCCCGGCCTGCACCCTGCTCAATGAGCTCAAGGCCAAGCACTGCGTGGCCTGCCACACCCCGCAGGGATACTTGGCGCAGCGCAAGGGTGCCAAGCCGCTCCGGCGGCGCGAGAGCATGCATGCAGAGAAGCGGCGGCAGACGGACGAAGGGGAGGCCAAAGCCCTCTGGGAAAACATTGTCTCTTTCTGTCAAGAGGTGAGTCCTGTCCTCTTTCCGACGGGAACAATATTCTCTGTTAGAGAATTCTTTTTTTATTTTAAAATACAACTTTTGCAACCTCATTGATGCCTAGGTCAGCCTGTTCAAAGATACAGTTTTCCCTTTTTTTTAAAATATATTTTTACTAGCTGTGCCCGGCCACGCGTTGCTGTGGCAAAGTGGTGGTGGTATTGGTTAAAAATTGTTGTGGAATTTTTATTTGATGTTATTTGTACTTTTAATTAATTTTATTGTAACTTATCTTTTTTATGTATTATATTTTATTATTTTTTTGTATTATTTTTAGCTATTTTGTTATTATAGTATTTTATTGTATTAATTTTTAGTGTTTTTAATTATTTTAGTGTCTTTTATTATTTTTTATTGTATTATTTGAATTTATTTTATTTTTTATTCTTTTATTAACACTGGGCTGAGTGGGTTGCTAGGAGACCAAGTGGGCGGAGCTTAGCCTTCTAACTGGCAGCAATTGGATAAAAACAATTATTCCTTTCCCTCTAATTAGGACTTTATTTTTCTTTTCTTTTTGTTGTCGGAACCTAGGGGCAAGGATGGTGGGTTGTGTTGCCAAATTTCTAGGTTCTGGGGCGTGTACTTTTGTTGTTTAGTGGGAGGAACGGACACCATTACTCCTTTATATATATAGATTGATATTATCTTATGTTTAATAATAATAATAATAATAATAATAATAAAAACTTTATTTATACCCCGCCACCATCTCCCCGTGGGGACTCAGGGCGGCTTACATGGGGCAGAGGCCCAAACGACATAGAACAAAACATAGGCAACATAATACAAATCACACTATAAAAAGATAAAACAGTAATACAATACATCAATTAAAATTAAAATACAGGATAAAAAATTGCATTTAAAACACATAAATGGTAAAATCGTAATAAAAACAATATTTCATGTTGTGAGTATATTGCACATTTAATACAAACATTCATACCTACACATCATTTATCTCTTATAACATTTCTCCATCCTCTTCCCTTCTATATTGTCTACTCACATATCTATCATCATTCTATTCATTCTTTTTTCCCTTCCTCCCACCCCTACCCCATACCACAATTCCATTAGAAATTTAACTCCAACCATGAGCACAACTTTTCCCATTTCTGTACAATAGTTACATTGGCTTCGCCTCTTTTTATCCAATCTGAGTACAGTAGAGTCTCACTTATCCAAGCCTCACTTATCCAAGCTTCTGGATTATCGAAGCCATTTTTGTAGTCAATGTTTTCAATATATCATGATATTTTGATGTTTAATAGGCTTTTCCTTAATATCCAACATATTTGCTTATCCAACATTCTACCGGCCCATTTATGTT
Source organism: Anolis carolinensis (assembly GCF_035594765.1). Classification (NCBI taxonomy): domain Eukaryota; kingdom Metazoa; phylum Chordata; class Lepidosauria; order Squamata; family Anolidae; genus Anolis; species Anolis carolinensis. Next base: position 16,648,319 of record NW_026943824.1, on the reverse strand, counting down.
GGATAAGTGAGACTCTACTGTAATTACTGTATTTACAAATTTTTATCCCTGATCATATTTGCTAATTGTGTATATATGGTATGTCTTTTATGGCTAAATTTGGTGTGATTTGGTACAGTAGTTTTGTTGTTTACTCCATGGGAAAAACACACATTACATAACTATAGTGAGCAATTACTGCCATAGTGGATAGGGTCTTTCTCTTTTCTCGAATGGGCATTTGAAGCCCTTCTTTAGCTTTGCAAAAGGCATCACCCAGGTGGAGCATTACACAGAACTGTTTTGGCCAGCACTCCTTAACTTGTCCAACCTTTTGTCCCTTCAGAACAAGGTTAACTTTGTGGACGACAGTTTCCCTCCCGGACCCAAGTCGGTGGGCTTCCCAGAGGGGGACAGCGTCCAGCAGCGAGTGAAGCAGTGGCTGCGGCCGCAAGAGATCAACTGCAGCATCTTCAAGGACCGTTCGGTCAAGTGGTCGGTGTTCCGGACCCCGAGGCCCTCAGACATCTTGCAGGGACTGCTGGGGAATTGCTGGTAAGAAGCTACGGAGTCCACACAATTGAGATGAGAGCAAATCTTCCTGAAGCCAGCTCTCCTTCCCAGGACATCAGTAAGATTTTTTTCCCAGAACAGTACTCACCCTAGCCAACATTTCACAGGCCCTACCCAGTCTTGGATCCTGGGCAGCTCGTTCTTTCAGCAGCTTTGTTTTCATCTGTAGCAGAACACCTCCAGCATTCTTACATAAGCTAAGCATCCTCAAACTATGGCCCTCCAGCTATTTGGCCCTCCAACTCTCAGAATTCCTGACCATTAAACAAGCTAGCAATTGAGGCTTCTGGGAGTTGGAGGCCCAAACAGATGGCAGACCACGGTTTGAGGATGCCTGATGTAAACTATGCACTTCTAGAGAGCCATATATCCCCACCCCAGTGCATGGCTTTGCTGGATATACTGTATTTCCAACAACAACAACAACGACGATGATGATGATGATGATGATGATGATGATGATGATGATGATGATGATGATGATGGAAGCTATGGACTTGTTAACATCAGAAGAGGAATTTTCCAGGGAGATTCATTGTCCCCTCTGCTTTTCATTATTGCCATGATCCCTCTGTCAACATTCTTACAAAAAACAAATCTCAGCTATCAAATATCTAAGAAATCTCACAAAATTTCACATCTGATGTACATGGATGACCTGAAGCTATATGGGAAAACGGAAACTGAAATCCAGTCTCTGACCAACACTGTCCGAATTTTTAGCACTGATATCAGCATGGAGTTTGGTTTGGACAAATGTTCGACAGTGGCATTGAAGAAGGGAAAAATCATTGAAAGTGAGGGCATAAATATGCCCAATGGCCAAACAATAAAGTGTCACCAGCCAGAGGCCTATAAATATCTGGGCATGTTACAGCTGAACAACATCAAGCATGAACATGTGAAGACTGTGGTCAGTAAAGAATACACACAAAGGGTCAGAAAAATTCTCAAAAGCAAGCTCAATGGAGGCAACACCATCAAGGCCATAAACACCTGGGCCATACCTGTCATAAGATATACTGCTGGCATCATAAACTGGACACAGGTGGAACTGGACAATTTGGACAGAAAAACAAGAAAACTCATGACCATTCATCATTCACTGCACTCGCAGTGATGTTGACCGGCAATATCTGCCAAGAAGATCAGGAGGCAGAGGACTCTTACAAGTCAAACAAGCAGTCAAAGAAGAAGAACATGCCCTGGCAGAAGATGTAAAGCAAAGGGAAGAACCTGCTTTGATTGAGGTCAAAAATCAGAAACTCCTCAAAGCACAGCAGACAAAAAACCAGTACAAGAAAGCCGCACTACAAACTAGAGCTGACAGCTGGCACAACAAAACACTGCATGGAAAATTCCTTGACAAAATTGAAGGAAAAGCTGATAAGGAGAAGACCTGGCTCTGGCTCACGAATGGGACCCTGAAGAAGGAGACAGAAGGCCTGATCCTTGCAGCCCAGGAGCAAGACATCAGGACAAAGGCAAACAAGGCCAAGATCGAAAAATCAGCTCATGACCCAAAATGCAGACTGTGCAAGGAAGCTGACGAAACCATGGATCCTATCCTCAGCTGCTGTAAGAATATTGCACAGACAGACTACAAACAGAGGCACAACTATGGCCCAAATGATTCATTGGAACTTATGCCTCAAGTACCACCTCCCAGCAGCAAAGAACTGGTGGGATCACAGACCTGCAAAAAGTATTGGAAAATGAGCACGCAAAGATACTGTGGGACTTCCGAATCCAGACTGACAAAGTTCTGGAACACAACACACCAGAAAAGGTTTGGATCATTGATGTTGCCATCCTAGTTGACAGTCGCATTGACGAAAAACAACAGGCAAAACTCAGCTGCTACAGGACCTCAAGACTGAACTTCAAAGACTCTGGCAGAAACTCACAGCGACCCGGTGATTCGGGTCATGAAACCTTTTGACAACACAAATGCTTTATTTTTGGTTTCTGGGTTTTGACAAGTGAGGTGCGCATGAGATTTGATGGTGCGTGAGACTGGAATAAATAGGGATATTTTTCCAAGGCTTCACAATTCTTTTGCCTCCTTGGACCATTCCTTTCCGCTGACTTGTAGGGACCGGCTGCCCTCTTGTGGTATTGGTTGATAGAACATTTGTGTCCTTTTCTCAGCCAAGCATAAAAAAGTGATGTTCTCACATTCCCTTATCATCCCAGAAGGGAAATACATGCGGAGCCCAAGATGAATGAAACGCAATACTCTCAAATAAAAGAACAATTCTGGAAGGATAAGGTTGAAGGATTCAACGAGAGAGAAAACTTCTGGGACAATCTAATACAAAATGATAAAAAAGAGATAACCAAGATCTATAAAAGCCTGCTAGAGTGGTCCACTGAGACAGAAATGGTCAAACACTGTGAAATAAAACGGGCAAGAAATATTAGATCCATTTCGCAGAATGGGAGATGATTTGGAATAAAAAATTAAAATACACATATGCTTCAGATCTTCAGGAAAATTGGTTTAAGATGTTTCACCATTGGCATATTACACCAAAAAAAATTAGGAATAATTTATAAAAACACTCAAAACAAATGCTGGAAATGTAAGAAACATGAAGGGACTTATTATCACACCTGGTGGCCCTGCCCAGAAGCAACAAAATATTGGAAGAAAATACATGAGGAAACACAAAAAATGCTGGAAAAAAATTCCCAGTGAAGTCAGAATTTTAAAGTTAAAGGTTTCCCCCTGACATTAAGTCTAGTCGTGTCCGACTCTGGGGGTTGGTGCTCATCTCCATTCCTAAGCTGAAGAGCCAGTAGTCAAGAACTGGTGGGATCACAAACCTACAATAATAGTGGAAAATGAACCTGCAAAAATACTGTGTGACTTTTGAATCCAGACTGGCAAAGCTTTGGAATACAACACACTAGACCTCAAGGTTGTGGAAAAGAATAAGGTTCAGATTATTGATGTCGCCATATCAGGTGACAGTCGGATTGATGAAAAACAACCGGAAAAACTCAGCCGTTATCAGGACCTCAAAATCGAATGGCAAAGGCTCTGGCATAGACCAGTTCAGGGGATCCCGGTGCTGAGGGGCACAGTGGGTGCTGTTCCAAAAGATCTCAGCCGGCATTTGGAAACAATAAACATTGACAAAATTACAATCTGTCAATTGCAAAAGGCTACCTTACTGGGATCTACGTGCGTCATTCAAAAATACATCACACAGTCCTAAACGCTTGGAAAGTGCTGGACTTGTGATTTTGTGTTAATGTGGGATTTGTGTATTGATAGTGTTTAAATGCAATTTGTGCCATGCTTGTATTGCAACTCATTGCATCATCCAGATTGTACCATAAGAGTTAATTGCCAAGAAGCTATTATGACCTAGGGAGTATCCAAACACAAGTGTTTGTGCAAAACGATTCCATCAGTTCAGTTCAGTTGAGTTCTGTCTGCCTAGAGTTCGGGTCAAGTTCTGTTGGAGAACAGAGCAGTCCTGTGTTTGTCTGTCGTCTGCAAGTCTGTTTGTGTTGATTATTGCTGCATACAGTAAAACTTTGTAAATAGTTTTACCAACGTCTCTGAGAGTGTCTCTTGGTTCTGCGTTCCACTGCTTCCATCCAACCACTGCTGCGCTGCAAATACTCTGACATTTTGTGATATGAAATCTAGCATATATATTTCATTTGCTGTGTCATATTGTGTTTTGTGTCAGTAAAATAATAATAGTCTGACTTGGATGGTGAGCTCAGTGTGAATAGCATGCCCGAGTACAGTAGAATAGAATAGTTCTATTTATCATTGTGCTGTTGCAAAATGAAATGAAATGCTTTCTCCAGCACATATCACAAAACGATATGCCCATCCCTCCACACTCCCACCAGCACCGTATAGCCACAAATGCCACATCGGTTCGAAACCATGGAGTTCAATATAGCCACAGCTCTAGGATAAAAGCTATCCTTCAGTCTTTCTGTCCTTGCCTTTGTCACCCAGTACTGTCTGCCAGATAGCAATAATTTTTAAAAAATGGTTTTCATACGCCGTCTCCCTTTTTGCAGGTTCCTGAGCGCTCTGGCTGTGCTGGCGGAGCGGCCAGAATTGGTGGAGCGGGTCATGATCACGCGGACGATTTGCCCTGAGGGGGCTTACCAGGTGCGGCTTTGCAAGGATGGCACCTGGACCACTGTGTTGGTGGACGACATGCTGCCCTGCGATGAGTTTGGCTACCTCCTCTTCTCTCAGGTTGGTGCCGGGGTGGGATTTGGCCACTGCCAGCACATTATGTCCGAGGAAAGACGGAGTATGTCAGGGCGGGTGAGGTTAAAACAAATACAATCGCCAGCTTGGAGTAAAAGAGATTGAGAGATGCTCTTCTCTGCTGGAAGGACCTTCCACAATTGCACAATTATACCGTATATACTCAAGTATAAGCTGACCCGAATATAAACAAGGCACCTAATTTTACCACAAAAAAACTGGGAAAACAGGACCTCAAGATTGAACTTCAAAGACTCTGGCAGAAACCAGTGCAGGTGGTCCCGGTGGTGATCGGCACATTGGGTGCCATGCCAAAAGATCTCAGCCGACATTTGGAAACAATAGACATTGACAAAATTACAATCTGCCAACTGCAAAAGGCCACCCTACTGGGATCTGCACGCATCATCCAAAAATACATCACACAGTCCTAAATGCTTGGGAAGTGTTCGACTTGTGATTTTGTGATACGAAATCCAGAATATCTATCTTGTTTGCTGTGTCATAATAAAATAATATTAATAATAAGAAGTTTATTTATATCCTGCCTCCATCTCCCCCGAAGGGGACTTGGGGCGGCTTACAGCAAAATCAGATACAAAACAATAACAAAATACGAAACATCAAAATACAGAACAAAAACCAGTAATAACACATACAAAATAACCGGAAAAAACAAAACAAAACAGAAACGTAATATTAAGACATTGAATTAAAACCAATGAGGTTGCAAAAGTGGATAAGCAAAGTGTATTATTATTATTTTATTATGTCACAGCAAACAAGATAGATAAGCTGGATTTCATATCACAGAATCACAAGTCGAACACTTCCCAAGTGTCTAGGACTGTGTGATGTATTATTATTATTATTATTATTATTATTATTATTATTTTATTATGACACAGCAAACAAGATAGATATGCTGGATTTCATATCACAAAATCACAAGTCGGACACTTCCCAAGTGTCTAGGACTGTGTGATGTATTTTCGGATGATGCGCGCAGATCCCAGCAGGGTGGCTTTTTGCAGTTGGCAGATTGTGATTATGTCAATGTCTATTGTTTCCAAATGCCAGCTGAGATCTTTTGGCACGGCACCCAGTGTGCCCATCACCACCGGGACCACCTGCACTGGTTTCTGCCAGAGTCTTTGAAGTTCAGGCTTGAGGTCCTGATAGCGGCTGAGTTTTTCCTGTTGTTTTTCGTCAATGCGACTGTCACCTGGGATGGCGACATCAATGATCCAAACCTTTTTCTTTTCCACAACTGTGATGTCTGGTGTGTTGTGTTCCAGAACTTTGTCAGCCTGGATTCGAAAGTCCCACAGTATCTTTGCATGCTTATTATTATTATTATTATTATTATTATTATTATTATTATTATTATTATTATTATTAGTAATCCCCACAATCCCTGGTCTTTAATCTGGAAGTAGGGGTGTGTGAAATGGCAAAACCCGGTTCTGTTTTCGTTTCGAATTTTGAGTCCCCCATCCCTCCTCTCCTGGTTCTGTTTTCAGGGAGATTCCTCCTGAAATGGAAACTGAACTCTGGATCCTGAATTACGAATCCAAACGTCCCCAACTTTCCCGGAAACAGAACGAAAATAGAATGGATTTCTGCCATTTTGCACAACTCTATTGGGACGTAACAGGGCTAGGGATATATAAGGGAGGCACTGCATTAGCACTATTAAAAAGACAGCCGAGATGATACATGGTGATGTCCTTTTGCCTTGTCTTGCAGGCTCAGAGGAAGCAGCTGTGGGTGGCCCTGATCGAGAAAGCCCTGGCCAAGCTCCACGGCTCGTACTTTGCCCTCCAAGCGGGGCGCGCCATCGAAGGCCTGGCCACGCTCACGGGCGCCCCGTGCGAGAGCCTGATGCTGCAGGTCAGCTCCACTAACCCTCGCGAGGAGCCTATTGACACTGACCTCATCTGGGCCAAAATGCTGAGTTCTAAGGAGGCTGGGTAAGAGGACCAGGCTGAGGGAGGAGGGCAAAGCCCATTGCGGCAAACCTAAGCGGGTTGGAGATCCCCTGTCGGCGGAGAGCCACGCAGAGGGCATGCCATTTGGCCAGCCACCCTTATGATTTGACTGCAGTTGGGATATATCTATATATATAAAAGAGTAATGGCATCAGGGCAGCGGACAAAACAACAAAACTACAGGCCCCCCAACCTCGAAATTTGACAACACAGCCCATCGTCCACGCCTCTAGGTTGATACAACAAAAAGAAAAGAAAAATAAAGTCCTAATTACAGGGAGAGGAATGATAGTTTTTATCCAATTGCTGCCAGTTTGAAGGCTAAGCTCCGCCCACTTGGTCTCCTAGCAACCTCCGCAGACCAGGGGACAGGCACAGTAAGGCCTCACTTAGGCCTCTTTCACAGATTATCAGATTTTAACTGGATTATATGGCAGTGTAGACTCAAGGCCCTTCCACTCAGCTATATAACCCATTTAGAATCTTATATTATCTGCTTTGAACTGGATTATCTTGACTCCACACTGCCATATAATCCACTTCAGTGTGCATACTAAACATAAAGACAACAGACATTCAATACCACCACTACCTCAACAATTTCTCACCAACACCACCAGACAACGCCACAGCAACGCGTGGCCGGGCACAGCTAGTATATATATATATATATATACACACACACACACACACGCACACACACACTTACTTATATTAGCCGTGCCCGGCCACGTGTTGCTGTGGCTTAGTCTGGTGGTGTGGAAAATAAAGTAATGAGAAGCAGCCAGGGTTGCCACTTTGATCTGCTCACCTGGAATACTCTAAAATTAATGCAGTTGCATGCCCCTTTGACTGCCATGGCTCAATGCTATGGAATCATGAGAGTTATAGCTTGGTGAGAGACCAGTACTAGAGAATAGTATTATTATTATTATTATTATTATTATTTCATTAATTAATTATACCCTGCCGGGCTGTGGCGCAGCTGACTAGTAACCAGTAGTAATCACTACTGAACGAGAGGTTATGAGTTCGAAGCCCGGGTCGGGTTAAGCCCCCGACCATTAAATAGCCTGGCTTGCTGTTTACCTAAGCAGTCCAAAAGACAGTTGCATCTGTCAAGTAGGAAATTTAGTTACACTTTATGCAGGAGGCTAATTTAACTAATTTACAGCACCATAATTTACAGCACGTGGAAAGGAATGAGGAAGTACAGTACTTGGTGTCACAAGTGGACGGTGAAGCAACAGCTCCCCCTGTGGCCGGAATCGAGCATACCCTCATGAAGCTGGAAATGTTAAATTGCCTCTGTGTGTGTCTATACTGTATGTTGTTTGTCTGATGGCATTGAATGTTTGCCATATATATGTTCACTAGCTGTGCCTGGCCAGGCGTTGCTGTGGCTAGGACTTAATTTTTCTTTTCTTTTTGTTGTATGAACGTAGAGGCGTGGATGAGAGGTTGTGCTGTCAATTTTCGAGGTTGTGGGGGGTTTAGTTTAGTTGTTTTGTCCAGTGCCGTGATCCCATTACCCTTTTATATATATAGATTGTAATCCACCCTGAGTCCCCTTCGGGGTGAGAAAGAAGGGTGGAATATAAATACTGCAAATAAATAAATAAATAAATCCCCCTGGGTAGGAAGCAGCCTGGCTTTGAAGCTGCAAGGCTGTTCAGTGCTATTCAAGCTGGCCAACAGAGGATATATATAGATATATATACATACACTTTATTTCCCAGAATCTGGCATTTGTGAAATTGTAGCGGGTTCTGATAATACTATGTAACACTATTTCTGTGGTGCAGCACATTTTGCTCTAGTTTTTCAATGAATCTCCCATCATCGAGTCTCAACCCATTCAACTTAGGTTGTGGCCACCACAAAAATGAAGTTTCCGAAGCAAAACAACTACCAGTATTTTCAAAATCAGGACCACTCCATTAAACAGGAAATAACACTTTCAAACCAGGAACAGATTTTTTTTTCAAATTGTGTTATATATTATAATTGTACTCCTGAAAAGTAGCATGCCTTTGACACAGGATGTGGCTTTGTAAATTGCTTTTCACTATGGGTGATGGCACAGATCTTGTGTATTTCTAATTCATTCTTATGTCACTGTGGCTGTTGTGGTTCTCGTTAAGAAGTTGCCAGCCTGTCGTCCATTTCTCCACGTTATGAAAATGATTAATAGTGCATTTTACTCCTAAGATAATCCCCCAATTGAATTGTTAAATGTCTATTAATTCAAAAGTGTGTTATTAAACGTCTTTCCCCATTTGATTCCTGATACCATGTATGACAGATCTTCATCTTTTGTCCACCTCCACCCCACCAATCCACCCCTTCCTTCTCATCCATCCTTCGCTCCTCAGTTTTCTAATGGGCGCATCATGCGGAGGAGGCAACATGAAGGTAGACGATGCTGCCTATGAAAGCATGGGCCTCCGACCAAGGCATGCATACTCCATATTGGATGTACGAGATGTGCAAGGGTGCAGGTAAGGACAACCAAGTCAAACACTGTGGTCCCTTTGTTAGTTTCATAAGCTATTTGCTTGCCTTAAATTGTCCTTTCATCCCTCAAGTACGAGAGTTGAATAAAAAGTAATGCCTCACCTTCGTAACTCCTTAACAGACGGCACTCCTGTTATGTTGTGTTGTTAAAGTGCCAAGTATGGAACCCTGCGCAGACGGGGAAGCCTTAGCATTGAACGGTTGTGTTGTTAAAGTGAGAAGTATGGAACCCTGCGCAGACGGAGAAGCCTTAGCATTGAACGGTTGTGTTGTTAAAGTGAGAAGTATGGAACCCTGCGCAGACGGGGAAGCCTTAGCATTGGACGGTTGTGTTGTTAAAGTGTGAAGTATGGAACCCTGCGCAGACGGGGAAGCCTTAGCATTGAACGGTTGTGTTGTTAAAGTGTGAAGTATGGAACCCTGCGCAGACGGGGAAGCCTTAGCATTGAACGGTTGTGTTGTTAAAGTGCCAAGTATGGAACCCTGTGCAGACGTCACTGAGTTTCACGAGCAAAAGGTTGACAGATTGATTCAGGACGATCGTTGTATCACTCAGAGAGAAATTTCAAGCAGAATTGGCATTTCACAAGAACGTGTGGGTCACATTATTGCTTTGCTTGGCTGTCGGAAGATCTGTGCACGATGGGTCCTGTGAGACGCTGGTTGCGGAAACAGAGTGTTGACTTCTTCCGTCACGGCTTCAGAAAACTTGTTTATCGTTGGCAGAAATGTATCCAATTTTCTGGTGATTATGTGGAAAAGTGAATAGTGGTACAGTAGAGTCTCAATTATCCAACGTTCTGGATTATCCAACACATTTTTGTAGTCAATGTTTTCACTACATCGTGATATTTTGATGCTAAATTCGTAAATACAGTAATTACTACATAGCATTACTGTGTATTGAACTTCTTTTTCTGTCAAATTTGTTGTATAACATGATGTTTGGGTGCTTAATTTGTAAAATCATAACCTAATTTGATTTTTAATAGGCTTTTCCTTAATCTCTCCTTATTATCCAACATAGTCGCTTATCCAACGTTCTGCCGGCCTGTTTATGTTGGATAAGTGAGACTCTACTGTAGCTAAAGAGCACATTCTAAGGATTGGGTTGTTGTATGTCTTTCGGGCTAGAATCCTAGAAATAATTCTAAGGATTATTTCTGCGTTTGATTTGTTAAAATATTCCCATCCAAACCCAAGTAACGAAGGCGAAGGCATTACTTTTTTACTGATTTACGGCTACAGCATGAGGATTTTGGAGGAATGGATTTTAATCATATGTTTTATATTTTTATATTGTTTTAATTGTTTTATTGGATTTTCATTGCTGTTTTAATTATGTGTAGGCATCGAATTGTTGCCAGTTTGGTACCCTGCGTCCCTTCGGGTGAGAAGGGCGGGATATAAATGTTGGAAATAAATAAATAAATACTTTCCATTCAACCCTCGTAAATAGCATAATGAGGTGCGATTCACAATGCTTTAGTCCATGTTTATGAGAGAGGATGTCGTATCCATTGGAACAAGGTTTATTTCAGAGCAAGCATGCATAATATTGCTCTGTTCATTTCCTTGTTGATCTGCTTCTGTTTGCTATGGATGAAATGACTCACTTTTGGCGACTGACGAGATGATTTTTTGACTCTCCCTTAGAAGTTCAGGGTCGGAAGCTTGAGCTGGTTTTGAGCCTCTGACTCACTCACTCTCTCACTCACTCGGGCCTGGCTTCCTTCTTCCCTCCTTGCTTTGCTTAGGCTGCTCCGGCTCCGTAACCCATGGGGCCGCTTCTCTTGGAACGGCAGCTGGTCCGACGAGTGGTCCCACTGGCCGACAGCCTTGCGCCACGAGCTGATGCCCCACGGGAGCAGCGAGGGGGTCTTTTGGATGGAGTACAGCGACTTTATCAGGTATTCCCATATATTCCATGGAGCCAGGGGAGCTCTTTCCCATGCTCCCAGTTGCGCTCACTCTGGGGTCTTCCATTTGAGTGCCTCAATTCACACTGGCGGAAAAAATGTCAAAATCAGTGCCAGGGGTCAGGGTGCGTGATGGGTGGGTTTCTTCTCATACACCAGGGGTCCCCAAACTTTTTAAATGGGGGGCCAGTTCACAATCCTTCGGACCGTTGGAGGGCCAGACTATAGTTGACCACCGAGCAATAAATAATAATAATCGCCATCCCAGGTGACAGTCGCATTGACGAAAAACAACAGGAAAAACTCAGCCCTATCAGGACCTCAAGATTGAACTTCAAAGACTCTGGCAGAAACCAGTGCAGGTGGTCCTGGTGGTGATGGGCACACTGGGTGCCGTGCCAAAAGATCTCAGCTGGCATTTGGAAACAATAGACATTGACATAATCACAATCTGCCAACTGCAAAAAGCCACCCGACTGGGATCTGCACACATCATCCAAAAATACATCACACAGTCCTAGACACTTGGGAAGTGTTCGACTTGTGATTTTGTGATATGAAATCCAGCATATCTATCTTGTTTGCTGTGTCATAATAAAATAATAATAATAATAATAATAATAATAATAATAATAATAATAATAATAATAATACATCACACAGTTCTAGACACTTGGGAAGTGTTCGACTTCTGATTTTGTGATATGAAATCCAGCATATCTATCTTGTTTGCTGTGTCATAATAATAATAATAATAATAATAATAATAATAATAATAATAATAATACATCACACAGTCCTAGACACTTGGGAAGTGTTCGACTTGTGATTTTGTGATATGAAATCCAGCATATCTATCTTGTTTGCTGTGTCATAATAAAATAATAATAATAATAATAATAATAATAATAATAATAATAATACTTCACACAGTCCTAGACACTTGGGAAGTGTTCGACTTGTGATTCTGTGATATGAAATCCAGCATATCTATCTTGTTTGCTGTGTCATAATGAAATAATAATAATAATAATAAAGAGCATTGGCAGAGATCCCTTGGGCCATTTAGTCCAACCCCTTTCTGCCTTTGTGCACCAAAAGCACAAGCACAGTACCCCTAACAGTCAATATTTTCCCAGGTTTTTTTGGTGGTAAAATTAGGCTTATATCCGGGTATATACGGTAATACCTGACTGATGCTATAGCTAAAATTTGGGGAAAAAATGGGAGACATGATGGTGAGAAGGTGTAGACCACTTGGCATGAAATGACCCTTCTTCCTCTTTTCTTCCCTCCCTCCCTTTCCCCCTCTTCCTTCCTTTTCTTTCTTCCCATCTTGCCCGCTACTCCCTGGGGCAACCCTTGAGTCCAGTCATGGCACTCCTTGGTCTTCTGTCCGGTTTTTCCTCATATGTTTTGTGCCCCCACAGGACTGTTTTGAGAGGATTGTGGGGGTCTTAGCAACAGCTGCTTCTGGATCCAACATACTTATCTGCTGTTCCTTTCCCAGGTATTTTGACTCCGTCGACATCTGTAAGCTCCACTCAGACTGGCACGAGGTGCGTGTGCAAGGCACTTTCCCAAACAAGGCCAGCGGTCCCATCACGGTGACCTCGCTGACGGTGCTGGAGCGCGCCACCTTGGAGTTTGCCCTCTTCCAGGAAGGCAGCAGGTAAGTGTCAGAGTAGCGCAGCGGAAGCGTGCTGGGCCCATAACCAATTGTCAGAGTAAATCGCAGCGTAGCAGCAGTTGTATGTTGTCAATGGAGCGCAGAACGAAGAGACATCAGAAACGATGTTAAAAATATATATACAAAGTTTTACTATACAAGACAAACAGAATTGCAGAAGAACACAGGCTTGGCTTCCACTCTAAGCAGACACAAACTCAGAACAGAGCAAGATCTCAACTGACCAATCAGTAATGTACAAACACACTTGAGTCTGGATACTCCCAAGACACATCAAGGTCAACACAGCTTCTCGGTCATTAACTCTTTACAGACTATAGCATACTCTGGATGATGCAACCTGTATGCAATACATGCCAGACACAAATTTCATTTAAACACTACTAATACACAAATCCCACATCAACAGTAAGAATGTGGGAGAACGTGGCCACGACTTGCTACGAGCGCCTTTTGCGCTCTTGGCTTCACAAGTTGCAGCCGTCTGGGTTGGCGATGTGCTTCTGCAGTGAGGCGGTGATGGACCACTATTATTCCGTTCCTTGGGTAACCCAGTACCCTCCAGCATCTTTCGCTGTAATATTTGAAAAATATTTGAAAAATCTCCAGAACCTTTTGGAGATTTTATGATCTTTGGAAAGGCATGACCTTGTCAGAAGTCAAACCCTTTTGAAAAATGTTGCCATAACCGTGTTGTCAAAGGCTTTCATGGCCGGAATCACAGGGTTGTTGTATGTCTTTCGGGCTGTGTGGCCATGTTCCAGAAGTATTCTCTCCTGACGTTTCACCCACATCTATGGCAGGCATCTTCAGAGGTTGTGAGGTATGGATAAACTAAGTAAGGAAAGGAAAGAATATATATCTGTGTAGAGTCCAGGGTGTGGCAAGAGTCCTTTGTCACTGGGAAGCCAGCATTAATGTTTCAGTTAATCACCCTAATTAGCATTGGAAAGGTTTTGTCTCTTGCCTGGGGGCATCCTTTGTTCAGTCATTAGCTGTCCTCTGCCCTCAGAGTGTTGGTTCCCATCTACTGTTTTAATTTTAGAGTTTTTTAATACTGGTAGCCAGATTTTGTTCATTTTCATGGTTTCTTCCTTTCTGTTGAAGTTGTCCACATGCTTGTGGATTTCAATGGCTTCTCTGTGTAGTCTGACATGATAGTCTGGTTGAATTAGTCTGACTAATTCAACCAGAGAAATCAGCCATAGCAGAGCACTTGATGAACCAGCCTGGACACAGGATATTATTTGAGAACACAGAAATGCTGGACCATTCCAACAACTATCTTGAAAACTTTTAACATTTTATCTTGTATGTGGTTTTTATGACTTGTTTTTATGGTTTGATTATTGGTTTTATTGGTTTCTTGTCTTGTTTTTATTGTTCTATTCGGGCTTGGCCCCATGTAAGCCGCCCCGAGTCCCTTCGGGGAGATGGGGCAGGGTATAAGAATAAAATTATTATTATTATTATTATTATTATTATTATTATTATAGCGTCTCAAGCGGTCGTTGCGCAAGTCCTACTTTTCAGAGTAAATACGCTATTGACTGTAAATCATATTTTTTATTATTTATAATATTCTTTTAGTGTTACAAACAATATTTTTAATTCATGAAACAGAAAAAATACCACAATAAATATTTTACATTAATATTTACTGAAAAACAACAAAACAGCGAGTCTGCGAAAAGCGAACCGCGAAGTAGTGAGGGAAACACTGTATACAAGGGTTATCCAGAAAGTAGATTACGTTTTGGAATTAAAAATGAACTAAGTATAGGAGAAAACATTTACCATATGCAGTTGAAAGCCACACCCAAATACCACTTCTCAACATAGTCGCCATTCAAATCTAGGCACTTATCATAGCGAGGAATGAGCTTGGCAACTCCTTCCCCACAAAACTCTGCCGCTTGCACCCTCAAAAAGTATAGGAGAAAACATTTACCATATGCAGTTGAAAGCCACACCCAAATACCACTTCTCAACATAGTCGTCATTCAAATCTAGGCACTTATCATAGCGAGGAATGAGCTTGGCAACTCCTTCCCCACAAAACTCTGCCGCTTGCACCCTCAAAAAGTATAGGAGAAAACATTTACCATATGCAGTTGAAAGCCACACCCAAATACCACTTCTCAACATAGTCGCCATTCAAATCTAGGCACTTATCATAGCGAGGAATGAGCTTGGCAACTCCTTCCCCACAAAACTCTGCCGCTTGCACCCTCAAAAAGTATAGGAGAAAACATTTACCATATGCAGTTGAAAGCCACACCCAAATACCACTTCTCAACATAGTCGCCATTCAAATCTAGGCACTTATCATAGCGAGGAATGAGCTTGGCAACTCCTTCCCCACAAAACTCTGCCGCTTGCACCCTCAAAAAGTATAGGAGAAAACATTTACCATATGCAGTTGAAAGCCACACCCAAATACCACTTCTCAACATAGTCGCCATTCAAATCTAGGCACTTATCATAGCGAGGAATGAGCTTGGCAACTCCTCCCTCACCAAACTCTGCCGCTTGCGTCCTCCCTTCCCGCAGCTGGGCATCGTCACCAAAACGCTGCGTTGAGGACGCAAGCGGCAGAGTTTTGTGGGGAAGTTGGTACTTGCCAAAAACATCTTTTGTTGACGTCTGGTCTATCATGACTGGCTGCGCTGTCTTTCCTTTTCCGCATGCAAAACATGAGACCTCTCCTCTCCCTTGCCGCAGGCGCTCAGACACCGTGGACAGCCACTTGCTGGACCTTTGCATCATGGTATTTCGAGCCACTTTCATCAATGGCAGCAAGCTCAGCCTGGGCCGCCTGATGGCACACAGCAAGCGGGCGGTCAAGAAGTTTGTGAACTGCGATGTCATGCTGGAACCAGGCGAGTATGCTGTGGTGTGCTGTGCCTTCAACCACTGGACCGCAGCAGTGACCGGCAGCTCCTCCGGCCAAGGTAACCGCAGCAAGCACGGCAGGCAGTGGGCAGGGAAGTTGTAATATTAGAAGGTCAGGCTAGCATATAATAAAATAGAATAGTTTTATTGTCATTGTGCTATTGCAAAATGAAATTAAATGCCTTCCCCACCACAAAACAACACAACCATCCCTCCATACTCCCAACTGTCACCGCACGGCTCCCAATGCCACATCAATGCAAAAGCATGACATAGTCACAGCTCTAGGATACAATCTCTCTCTCAGGTTGTTTGTCCTTGCCTTTGTCACCCTGTACTGTCTGCCTGGTGGCAATAATAAAACATTGTAAGGAAGGAATTCCTTCTCAGAGCTGGAGAAGGGAGAAAGGAGGGAGGCAATGGTCCCAATGACACTTAAGCAACATGGGATGTTTATTTATTTATTAGCGACATTTATACCCCGCCCTTCTCACCCCAAAGGGGACTCAGGGCAGCTTACAAGTTATATATACATACAATATATTATATTATTAGTATAGTACAATATAAGACTATATAAGCATTATATATTACTACTAGCTGTGCCCGGCCACGCGTTTCTGTGGCGTTGTCTGGTGGTGTTGATGAGAAATTGTTGAGCTAGTGGTGGTATTAAATGTCTGTTGTATGGTTGTCTTTATGTTTAGTATGCACACTGAAGTGGATTATATGGCAGTGTGGAGTCAAGATAATCCAGTTCAAAGCAGATAATATAAAATTCTAAATAGGTTATATAGCTGTGTGGAAGGGCCTTGAGTCTACATTGCCATATAATCCAGTTAAAATCTGATAATCTGTGGAAGAAGCCTAAGTGAGGCCTAACTGTGCCTGTCCCCTGGGCTGAGTAGGTTGCTAGGAGACCAAGTGGGTGGAGCTTAGCCTTCAAACTGGCAGCAATTGGATAAAAACTATTATTCCTCTCCCTGTAATTAGGACTTTATTTTTCTTTTCCTTTTTGTTGTATCAACCTAGAGCCGTGAATGATGGGTTGTGTGGTCAAATTTCGAGGTTGGGGGGCCTGCAGTTTTGTTGTTTTGTCCACTGCCCTGATGCCATCACCCTTTTATATATATATAGATATTGTACTATACGACTATATTGAAATATTATTAGTAATATTGCATGTAATATAAATATACAATTATAAACATACATGTAATATAAATATACAATTATAATATATACACAGATACATAGAATAGATTAGTATAGTTTTATTGTCATTGTGGTATTACACGACAAAATTAAATGCCTTCACCAGCACACACCACACAACAACACACTCATCCCTCTGCGCTCCCACTCCCACCACACAGCTCCCAATTCCACATCCATGCAAAGCCATGGAATTCAGTATATGCACAGCTCTGGGATAAAAGCGCTCTCCCGGTCTGTTTGTCCTTGCCTTTGTCACCCTATACTGTCTGCCTGATGGCAATAATTCAGAGAAAGAAAATGCTGGGTGAGATAGATTCTCAAGAATGTTCCGTGCTCTTTTAGGGCTGTGGGATCTTTTAAGGCTGTGGAGAAAGAGGGCAGCCAATAATTCTCTGCAGAAGTGGTGTAGCATCAAGTTATTCTCTACAGCAGCCCTATATTTCCTTTTCCAGCCCTGATTCCTGCATCCTTTAAGCATCAGCCCTTTCATACTGGGTTGTAGACATGTCCAAAAAATCGTTTTGAATCGTATATCGGAATTATTTTGGATTGTTCTCGCTTTTTGATACGCATTCCGAGACATTGTCTCACAGCGCAACCAGCAATGTAATTCGAACCATTGTTGGCCCATTCTCTAATTGTCTCTTAATGTTTCGTTAATTTTTCCCCCCAAAATTTGTTTTAATATATTTTTAAAAATATTTTTAAAAAATTTTGTTTGTTTCTGCAACCTACCTAGAATGGGAGCTTAGCGCAGCCTAACATGGCTGCCGCTCCCTGGCCAATCAGAAGCTTCCACGATGGACGCAAAGGTGGGGGCTAGGGTTGATGAGAATAGCTCAAGAAATGAGGGCGGGAGAGCCCTGTATAAGTCCCCCCCCCCCCCCCGGGTTCCTTTTTTTTTTTTTTGCGATTGCGCATGCGCGTCTGCCATTTTAGAAACATTTAGAATCATTACGAATTTTTGGAAATATCTGAAATTTTTGGGTGAAAAAATCGGAAATACTTTCTATTTCGAAGCACCAGCGCCCCCTACTTTAGAAATGAGAATTAAAACATTTTTTTCATCGATCGGACATGCCTACTGGGTTGGCATGTGCCAGAGTCTGCACCCTAGGGTTATATTCAAACTTAAGATTAGCTGAGTATAGCTATGTGAGAAGGAGACCTGATGGCAGGGAGGGTGAGGACGGGGCCTAGAGACGGAGCTCTGCCGCCTGACACGTCTTGCTTATGTCCGCCCCTCCCAGTTTCCAGTCCTACCACTGGCAACGCGAGCCCAGCTGTGGAGGTTTCCAGCTACATCTTGGCCATCTACAGCTCCCGCTTGGTGATGGTGGAGCAGATCGAGGCCCAGTCGACCACTCTAGCCGACGCCATCATCCTTCTCACCGAGAACAAGGGCGAGAGGCACGAGGTAGGTGCAGAGTTCAGGAGTGAGGCACCTCGCGTCCCAGGTCATTCCGGAGTAATTTTTCCAAGCCATCTCCTATCCACTAGAGATGTGCATTCGGGGGAAACTTTGTTCCAGATTTCACTGGGGTCCACGGTCTGTTTTTGTAAGCCTCCTGAAATTGGGAGGGTTGTTTTTGATTCTTTTGTTTTGGACCATTATGGGGGAGAGGCTTTCAATCCACTGGCTCCCCTTCCCGGTGTGTGTTTTTCTTACCTGGCACCTGTTGTTTCTACTCTAGAGTACGATGTGCTAGGCACTGGCAGGCATGTGCGCTTTCCGGACCTGCATGCATGCCCCAACACACACGCACTCTCTTTGGAAAGTGCACACGCCTGCCAGTGCCTGCAGCCATGTGCCTCTTACTCTCGGCTGCAGGTGCGCTCCGGGCCTGCCTACCTGCCCATGGCACCACATACGCCCTGCCACAGTCTCTGAGAGCATATGTGTGGCAGGGCATGCAGGCAGTCCCGGAAAGCACACATGCCTGCCAATGCCTGCAGCCAGGTGCCTCTTATTCTAGAGAAATGGGTGCTCGGCTGCAGGTGCACTCCGGGCCTGCCTACAGCACCACATACGTCCTGCCACAGTCTCTGGGAGCACATGTGTGGCAGGATATGCAGGCAGTCCCGGAAAGCACACATGCCTGCCAGTGCCTGCAGCCAGGCGCCTTTTACTCTAGAGAAATGGGTGCTCGGCTGCAGGTGCACTCCGGGCCTGCCTACCTGCCCACGGCACCACATACGCCCTGCCACAATCTCTGAGAGCACATGTGTGGCAGGGTATGCAGCCAGTCCTGGAAATGCACATGCCTGCCAGTGCCTGCAGCCAGGCACCTCTTACTCTAGAGAAATGGGTGCTCGGCTGCAGGTGCGCTCCGGGCCTTTCTTATATTCAGGTTGGCTTAAACTCGAGTATATACAGCCCGAAAAAGACACAACAACCCTGTCAGTGCCTGAGTCGAAAGAAGACCGACTTCCCTCTTTGCTTCCTTAGGGGCGCGAAGGCATGACCTGCTATTACCTGACGCATGGCTGGGCCGGCCTCATCGTTGTGGTGGAGAACCGGCACCCCAAGTCCTACCTGCACGTTCAGTGCGACTGCACAGACAGCTTCAACGTCGTGTCAACACGGGGGAGCCTGAAGACCCAGGACAGCGTGCCACCACTACACAGGTGAGAAAGGAAGGTGCCCTGGCCTGGAATGGACAATACGCAGTCAGGCATTGGACTGTGCCTGATCTTTGGATTGCGTTACTAGACAGTGTCTTTGCATGGGATTTTGTAGCTTGTGCCACTCAGAAACCTACTTGTATTTACTTGCGTCACATGCCTGATACCCAGCACATCTGCTATCCTCTCTTTTTCTCACCTCCTAGGCAAGTGCTGGTGATTCTGTCTCAGCTGGAAGGCAACGCCGGCTTCTCCATCACCCACCGCCTGGCCCACCGCAAGGCCACCCAGGCGTTTCTGAACGACTGGATGTCGACCAAGGGGACGCACAACCCGCCGCTCACCCCGGAGGTGGCCGGACTGCACGGGCCCCGGCCGCTATGACAAACGGCCCCGCTGCCCGCCCCTCCGCTCTTCTGCTTCTGCCTTTTCTCCGGCCCCCTCTGCCTTGGGCAATGCCCGGGACGCCACTACTGAGCCACTGTCGGGACGGACGGGGAGGGTGGGCGGGGAGGCCGAGCGACTTCGGCAAAGCGCCTTCCCTCCCGTCCCGTCCCGTCCTTTGGGGCCAAGCAGGGAGCTGCTCAGGTTCCCTCTCCCTTGCAGCCCCCTCCCCTCCCTCCCCATACAGATGATGCACTTTATCCAGAGCTGCTGTCCGGATAGGAGAACAAGGGAATCCTGCGGCCAGGAGGAGGAGGAGGAGAGGAGAAGAAAGGGCCTTGGCCGCCCTTGGCTCCTGGACTTGGCCCTTCCCACAGCCGCCAAAAACCCCGAGGCTGCAACAATATACCTCTGGCCAACGTGTCTGTCTTTGTGTCTCTGCCTCACCTCACCATTACGTGTCCCAGATGAAGGAAGGTGCCGCTGGGGAAAAGTGTATGTCGATATGTGGTAGGCGGAGAGATATGCGCCTGGGAAGGACAGGGCGAGGAAATTAATTGGGGTATGTAGCAAATTAATTGGGTGGCGTAGCAAAGCATCATACGTTTTGACCGTTCTTGCTGGGCAAGCTTTAGGGTGCAAGCCATTTCTCAGCAGCCGGGGGGCGTGTATGTGGTGGTGTAGCAAAGCGTCATACGTTTTGGCAAGTCACAGGCAAGCTTTAGGGTGCAAGCCATTTCGCAGCAGCCTGGGGCAGGGTTTGGGCTGGTCATTTGTTGTTTCCTCTGTTGTTGTTATTATTATTATTTTGTACTCCTTAGTGAGGCATGACCTGCCACTGTTGACTGTATGGAACTGGGAAATGAGCCTTTCTTTGCCTGCCTCCTTCACTTTAGTTCCTGTCCGCGCACCCCTCTAAAACATCAGCAACAAAGCGCACAGCCCCAGCACTGTCCTGTGCCGGGACTCAAGCTTCTCACTGGACACCATTTATTTGCCTGCAGGTCTTTAGCGAAGAGGTGTGGATGGAGATGGGACCGTCAGGGCAGGGATTGGGAGCGTGCGGAGAGGAGGAGTCTCCGCTGGGTCCTTTGAAAGGGCTAGAAGTGTGGCTTCACGGGCAACCCTTGCGCTGGTGTGGGCACACTTCCCATGTCCCTTCCAGCCATTTGCAGCCGGAAGGGAGAATAGTCAGGACTCTGGAAGAAAACGGCCGACCTCCTCTTGGTGCCTTTGCTGCTTGGCGTAATAGGGAAGCTCCAGGTGGCTGCAGTCTTGCCCATATGGCTCAATCCAGGCCTCTTGAACCCAGAATTCCTGACCATTGAGCCAGCTGGGAACTGGCTGCAGGTTGTAACCTAGTTAATCGACGGGGCCTTTTCGGTTCACCACCGCTCAGCTTTGCAATTCGAACCTCAGCCTCCAACAAAGCAAATGGTTTAAGTCACTATAACTCTTAGAACTTTGCAAAGGGATCTTGCAAAAGCTGTAGTCTAAACAGAGAATGTTTCTAAGCTCTTGAGAGGTTTTGTGAATTAAACCAATATTCAGATTGGATTTACACTGCCATATCATCCACGATATGAATTATCTGCTTTGAACTGGACGATATGAATTTTCACTGCCATATAATCCAGTACAAAGCAGGATTTTCTACGGCAGTGTAGATAGGGTTGTTGTATGTTTTCCGTACTGTATGGCCATGTTCCAGAAGTATTCTCTCCTGATGTTTCCTGGCTTATCTCCTGGCTTTTCCTGCCTGGGGGCATCCTTTGTTCAGAGTCGCTCAAATTGTAAGTCGCTCGGAGCACTCTGGCGGAGAGCGATTAATTAAGAAATAAAGTGAAGTGAAGAAGTGAAGAGTCGTTAGCTGCCCTGATTAATTCCTGTCTGCAATTCTTCTGTTTTCAGAGTGTTGCTTCTTATTTACTGTTCTGATTTTTGAGGGGTTTTTTTAATACTGGTAGCCAGATTTTGTTCATTTTCAAACTTCAGCAGAAAGGAGGAAACCATGAAAATGAACAAAACCTAGCTACCACTATTCAAAAACCCAAAAAGCAGAACAGTAAATAAGAAGCAACACTCTGATAACAGAAGAGTTCCAGGGACGGCTAATGACTCTGAACAAAGGATGCCCCCAGGCAGGAAAAGCCAGGAGAGGAACCTTTCCGATGCTAATTAAGGTGATTAACTGCAACATTCACACTGGCTTCCGACTGACAAAGAGTTCCTCTCTCACCCTGGACTTTCCACAGATATATATTAACCTTCCTTGCTTAGTTTCTCCATACCTCACAATCTCTGAGGATGCCTGCCATAGATGTGGGCGAAACGACAGGAGAGAATGCTTCTGGAACATGGCCATACAGTCTGGAAAACATACAACAACCCAGCGTAGATAGGGCCATGGTGGAGCCATCTCCAACACGGGAGGCTGGTCTCTGGTCTCATCTGAAGCTGCTGAACTCGCCCATATGTTCACATTAAACAGAACCGAATGATATAACATAGGGATGGGCACAGTCCGTGTTTTCCCCAGACCAGGACTGGGCACAATGGGTAACGATCTGGGGCACCGGAACTCGATAACAGGGTATCAGGAACAGGGTTTCTAATCCGCCCCGTCAGCTCAGGCACAGGAATATCAGGGATGGCCTCTTTGTGCCCACTTCATGGGTTTGGGCGCCTGGAAAACGCATTGCCGATAGGACCTCCCCAAACCCATAATGTGTGCCCAAGCCATGCATCCAAGTAAAGCAGCCTTGGCACTCATCGGGAAGGTGGCATGTTCAAAACCCTGCCCACTCCATGCGTAGTATCCAAGGGGGAGTGGGAAAGTGGAATTGGTATTGGTATTTGCACAATGCTTTGAAGCTTCTCTCGGGGGACTATGCCGGGGAGGTACTATTGGCTGAACCTGCTTCCAGTCACTCAAAATACACAGAAATCTACGAATACACGTAGATATAAAGTTTTCCTATTACTAGCTAATATACAGAATGAAACAAGGATAACAAACTAAATATAATCATTGTTTTATTCTGTATATTAGCTCGTAGTAGGACAACTTTATATCTACGTGAACCTGCTTCCAGGCCAGTTTGGAAAAGCACCCTTGGGCTCCCAACGCGCAACACGGAAAGGGCCTTTTCAGGACCACATTTTTGCACTCCATGTCCTAATACCACTCCCACCACTGGCATCCCTTGTGATGGAAACTTCAGCTTTTTTTTTTTAAGCAAAGAAGAGGGAAGAAATGAGCCCCAGATTCCTGCCGACAAGGGGATTCCGAGAGGTGTCCTCCATAAAACTTGCTTTTCTTGGGCCTTGTATTTTCATGACGCTGCGGCAGACTATAATAGAGTCAACGGGTGAGCCTGGACAAAAGCACAGAGGTATAGTAACTGCCCTTTCACTACTTTCAAGCCATTTGCACTAATTCTTTCCTACTGTCACTCCTGGGAAACGTAGTTTACTGGGAGGTTTGTGGCAGGGAACAAGTCGGGCCACTGTGACACTGGTGTCGACACTTGCTTTGGAGGAGCCGTTTCCCCAAAGGGTTGAATCCATTTTTGACGTCAGCCGTTGGAATCGACCGATTCCTGCAGCGCTTCGTTCCACAGGTTGTGCGGAAGTTGCTCGAGCGGTTGTGCCACGTAGACGTGTCCAAAAAATGGTTTTGAATCGTATATCGGAATTATTTCGGATTGTTCTCGCTTTTTGATACGCATTCCGAGACATTGTCTCACAGCGCAACCGGCAATGTAATTCGAACCATTGTTGGCCCATTCTCTAATTGTCTCTTAATGTTTCGTTAGTCCCCCCCATTTTTTAAAAATGTATTTTAATTTTTTTTTAATTTTTTTTTTGTTTCTGCAACCTACCTAGAATGGGAGCTTAGCGCAGCCTAACATGGTTGCCGCTCCCTGGCCAATCGGAAGCTTCCACGATGGACGCAAAGATGGGGGCTAGGGTTGATGAGGATAGCTCAAGAAATGAGGGCGGGAGAGCCCTGTAAAAGTGTCCCCGGTTCCTTTTTTTTTTTTTTTTTTTTGGCGATTGCGCATGCGCGTCCGCCATTTTAGAAACATTTAGAATCATTACGAATTTTTGGAAATATCTGAAATTTTTGGGTGAAAAAATCGGAAATACTTTCCATATTGAAGCGCCAGAAACGAAAATTGAAACATTTTTTTCATCGATCGGACATGCCTAGTGCCACGGCTGTGCCTCTGAGCCTTCACTGTGGACTGAAACCGGTTTGACTCTTGTCCAAACGGGATTTGGGGCCAATTGATAGTGGTATCAAAGCGAAATGTGCAATGCAAGCATCCCCTCGGTCTGATGCGTCTTGGTGTGGAAGGAATGGTGTTGGGTCCACAATCTCCTTGGCCGAGGGCTCAACTGGCATCGCGATGGGGCAGCCGTGCCAACTTCCCGTGCAAATGCAACTTCCATCACGTTTCCATCCCATGCCATTTCGGCTAGTCATGCAGTTGCGTGTCTCCTTGTTTCCGTTTGTCCCCATCACCCCCAAACCCGTGTTCCAGTTTGGACTTCTTCTTTCTTTCTTTGCATTCCTTTTTGATCTGTCCAAAACGTCTCCTGTCTTTTCTCCCACTTTATTATTTTTCTTGTTGACGTTCATTTTTGTCATCCGGTGAATCGTTCTCTTCCTGTGAATAATTTTTAACCGTGTAAATATTGTCCAGCTCTTAAGGAAAACATAGGCTATTTTAACAACTGTAAATCGAATCTGTAATCGAGTCCCTGTATAAATATGAATTATCCCATGGGTGGTTTTCAAACTCAGGTTCCAAAGGACCAAATAATAATAAAAGTTTTGTTTTGTATTGGTTTGCTTTGCTCTGTCAACACATCTGACGTACAGACGGAGGAGCTGATATCCTATACACTGTCCTTCCCAAGTGATGGGATTTGTAGTCCAAACTTTATGCTTGCAGAAGGATGCTTTACCTTTTCTGCCTCTATACACCAGCCTTGTTCTGCTGTATAATAATAATAATAATAATAATAATAATAATAATCAGGGGGCAGAGGACTCTTACAAGTCAAACAAGCAGTCAAAGAAGAAGAACATGCCCTGGCAGAAGATGTAAAGCAAAGTGAAGAACCTGCTTTGATTGAAGTCAAAAATCAGAAACTCCTCAAAGCACAGCAGACAAAAAACCAGTACAAGAAAGCCGCACTACAAACTAGAGCTGACAGCTGGCACAACAAAACAAAAGTTCCTTGACAAAATTGAAGGAAAAGCTGATAAGGAGAAGACCTGGCTCTGGCTCACGAATGGGACCCTGAAGAAGGAGACAGAAGGCCTGATCCTTGCAGCCCAGGAGCAAGACATCAGGAAAAAGGCAATTCAGGCCAAGATCGAAAAATCAGCTGATGACCCAAAATGCAGACTGTGCAAGGAAACCAACGAAACCATTGATCATATCCTCAGCTGCTGTAAGAAAATTGCACAGACTGACTACAAACAGAGGCACAACTATGTGGCCCAAATGATTCATGGGAACTTATGCCTCAAGTACCACCTCCCAGCAGCAAAGAACTGGTGGGATCACAAACCTGCAAAAGTATTGGAAAATGAGCACGCAAAGATACAGTGGGACTTCCGAATCCAGACTGACAAAGTTCTGGAACACAACACACCAGACATCACAGTTGTGGAAAAGAAAAAGGTTTGGATCATTGATGTCGCCATCCCAGGTGACAGTCGCATTGACGAAAAACAACAGGAAAAACTCAGCTGCTATTAGGACCTCAAGATTGAACTTCAAAAACTGGCAGAAACCAGTACAGGTGGTCCCGGTGGTGATGGGCACACTGGGTGCCGTGCCAAAACATCTCAGCCGGCATTTGGAAACAATAGACATTGACAAAATCACGATCTGCCAACTGCAAAAGGCCACCCTACTGGGGTCTGCTCGCATCATCCGAAAATACATCACACAGTCCTAGACACTTGGGAAGTGTTCGACTTGTGGTTTTGTGATATGAAATCCAGCATATCTATCTTGTTTGCTGTGTCATAATAAAATAATAATTAAAAAAAACTTTATTTATATACCGCCCTATCTCCCGAATGGGACTCAATCATAAAAACAACACAAACATTACATAGCAACATAATAACACATTATTAAGCAAAGTAAAAATACAATTATAGAAATAAATCACACTTACATGACCTGATCAAGGGGACGGGAACCATAAACCCAATATATTAAAATGTATCATTTTAGGCTAGAGAAATCTTGTGCAATATATTCAGGCCCAGAAATCGGCGGTATTCCAATGTAATTACTCAAAAACCTGCCAGGGAATTATTTCCATGGATTGCTCAACTTTGGATATTGTATACAGACTTTTTTCTGTATCATTTCTGCTTCACAGTGAATATAGACAAGGAAAAGAAGGAATACTCCAAGACTAATTGAACATCGAACTATTCTTTAATGTATAAGGGACACAATTTTACTATGCTATTGTAGATAATAGGACTTGATCGTGCATGGAATTTTATATCCGGGGTGGAGGGAAATCCCAGCTGACACAAAAGATCCACACTATGTGGTCAATCCCTAATCTTTACATTAAAGCACCGTTGAGCTCAAAATGAGCCTGGCAACAATGGGCAGTGAATCACATCTTACACATATCAACTCAGATGTAAGTTCCACCAATTTCCTAGGAGCTTGCTCAGAATTATAGGAGACTTACGAGTGTTGAATGAAAAGTAATGCCTCCACCTTCGTTACTTGGGTTTGGATGGGAATATTTTTAATAAAACAAATGCAGAAATAATCCTTAGAATGTGCTCTTTAACTACCATTATTCACTTTTCCACATCATCACCAGACAATTGGATACATTTCTGCCAACGATGAACAAGTTTTCTGAAGCTGTCACGGAAGAAGTCGACACTCTGTTTCCGCAACCGACGTCTCACAGGGACCTATCGTGCACAGATCTTCCAACAGCCAAGCAAAGCAATAATGTGTCCCACACGTTCCTGTGAAATTCTGATTATGCTTGAAATTTTGAGTAATATGATCGTCCTGAATCAAACTTTTGCTTGTGAAACCCGGTGGTTGCTGTCACTGGACGTCCAACTCTGTCACACGAGTCAGATGTTTCCATCTTACTCGCCCAATGATGCACAGGACTCAAATCAACACAATCCCCATAAACACAACTGTTCAATGCTAAGGCTTCCCCGTCTGCACAACCGTTCAATGCTAAGGCTTCCCTGTCTGCGCAGGGTTCCATACTTCGCACTTTAACAACACAACCGTTCAATGCTAAGGCTTCCCCGTCTGCGCAGGGTTCCATACTTCGCACTTTAACAACACAACCGTTCAATGCTAAGGCTTCTCCGTCTGCGCAGGGTTCCATACTTCGTACTTTAACAACACAACCGTTCAATGCTAAGGCTTCTCCGTCTGCACAACCGTTCAATGCTAAGGCTTCCCTGTCTGCGCAGGGTTCCATACTTGGCACTTTAACAACACAACCGTTCAATGCTAAGGCTTCCCTGTCTGCACAACCGTTCAATGCTAAGGCTTCCCTGTCTGCGCAGGGTTCCATACTTGGCACTTTAACAACACAACTGTTCAATGCTAAGGCTTCCCCGTCTGCACAACCGTTCAATGCTAAGGCTTCCCTGTCTGCGCAGGGTTCCATACTTGGCACTTTAACAACACAACCGTTCAATGCTAAGGCTTCCCCGTCTGCGCAGGGTTCCATACTTCGTACTTTAACAACACAACCGTTCAATGCTAAGGCTTCCCCGTCTGTGCGGGGTTCCATACTTCTCCCTTTAACAACACAACCGTTCAATGCTAAGGCTTCCCCGTCTGCGCAGAGTTCCATACTTCTCCCTTTAACAACACAACCGTTCAATGCTAAGGCTTCCCCGTCTGCGCAGGGTTCCATACTTCGTACTTTAACAACACAACCGTTCAATGCTAAGGCTTCCCCGTCTGTGCGGGGTTCCATACTTCGCCCTTTAACAACACAACCGTTCAATGCTAAGGCTTCCCCGTCTGCGCAGGGTTCCATACTTCGCTCTTTAACAACACAGCCGTTCAATGCTAAGGCTTCCCCGTCTCCGCAGGGTTCCATACTTTGTACTTTAACAACACAACCGTTGAATGCTAAGGCTTCCCCGTCTGTGCAGGGTTCCATACTTCGCCTTTTAACAACACAACCGTTCAATGCTAAGGCTTCCCCGTCTGCGCAGGGTTCCATACTTCGTACTTTAACAACACAACCGTTCAATGCTAAGGCTTCCCCGTCTGCGCAGGGTTCCATACTTCGCCTTTTAACAACACAACCGTTCAATGCTAAGGCTTCCCCGTCTGCGCAGGGTTCCATACTTCGTACTTTAACAACACAACCGTTCAATGCTAAGGCTTCCCCGTCTGCGCAGGGTTCCATACTTCGCTCTTTAACAACACAGCCGTTCAATGCTAAGGCTTCCCCATCTGCGCAGGGTTCCATACTTCGCGCTTTAACAACACAACCGTTCAATGCTAAGGCTTCCCCATCTGCGCAGGGTTCCATACTTCGCGCTTTAACAACACAACCGTTCAATGATAAGGCTTCCCTCCAAATGGAACTGTAGAGGAACAAGCCAGTACCTGCCGCAGACCATCTGTTGAGGAGTTACGAAGGTGGAGGCATCACTTTTCATTCAACCCTCATATAAGAGTTCAGGAAAACGACCTAACTCTTGCAACAGGATAGAAAACCATTAATGCAATTCAAGCCTCAGGGCACAAATTGAACATCTTTGTTCAAGAATAGCAACAAATATCAGCAATAGTGTGTCCTGGGAGAATTATCCTATTGCCCGGAGTACTGCTGCGCTATCCAGCGCATGCATGATGAATCATGCTTCATCCGCCCAGCACTGCTTCCTACTTTCTCTAAACCGGTATCAAAACCAGGGCAATCAATGCTATCCTGAAAGTTGCCATGCCTAAACGCGATGACGCCTTGAGTCCCAATTTTGCCCCGTGTTCGAATGAGATGCCAATGTGGCTTTATAAGTGTCAAGCCTCTGGCGTTAAACATGTTCTTGCTGTCATGTGTTTCTGATTTATGGTGACACTGAAAGAGGAAGGAACTGAAGGGTTTTCTTGGTAAGATTGGATCAGAGGCAGGTTTGACTTGGCTTTTCTCTGAAGTTAGGAGAGTGTGACTTGCTCTATGCGGGGATTTGAACTGCTTTCCAAGCCATGACACCACACTGTTGTCGTACATGCATTTTATATCCCCCAGATCTCATTGTCAGTGACTCCGTGGCCATTATCACATGTAAATCAACTTGCAGTTCAGAACAAGACCTTTTACATCAACCAAGGCTTAGGCCATGGTTTATAATAATATAATAATAATAACTTTGTTTTTGTATCCCGCCTCCATCTCCCCAAAGGGACTCGGGGTGGCTCACATGGGGATGATAATAATAATAATAATAATAATAATAATAATAATAATAATAATAATAATAATAATCCTAGACACTTGGGAAGTGTCCAACATGTGATCCAATACAACAGCCAGCAGAGTGTCTGCTGTGGACTCATCTTGTTGTGCTTCTAATAATAATAATAATAATAATAATTATTATTATTATTATTATTATTATTATTATTATTATTATTATTATGCAGTGATGTTGACCGGCTATATCTGCCTAGAAGATCAGGGGGCAGAGGACTCTTACAAGTAAAGCAAGCAGTCAAAGAAGAAGAACATGCCCTGGCAGAATATGTAAAGCAAAGTGAAGAACCTGCTTTGATTGAAGTCAAAAATCAGAAACTCCTCAAAACACAGCAGACAAAAAACCAGTACAAGAAAACCGCACTACAAACTAGAGCTGACAGCTGGCACAACAAAACATTGCACGAAAAGTTCCTTGACAAAATTGAAGGAAAAGCTGATAAGGAGAAGACCTGGCTCTGGCTCACAAATGGGACCCTGAAGAAGGAGACAGAAGGCCTGATCCTTGCAGCCCAGGAGCAAGACATCAGGACAAAGGCAATTAAGGCCAAGATCGAAAAATCAGCTGATGACCCAAAGTGCAGACTGTGCAAGGAAACCAACGAAACCATTGATCATCTCCTCAGCTGCTGTAAGAAAATCGCACAGACAGACTACAAACAGAGGCACAACTATGTGGCCCAAATGATCCATTGGAACTTATGCCTCAAGTATCACCCTGCAGCAAAGAACTGGTGGGATCACAAACCTGCAAAAGTATTGGAAAATGAACATGCAAAGATACTGTGGGACTTCCGAATCCAGACTGACAAAGTTCTGGAACACAACACACCAGACATCACAGTTGTGGAAAAGAACAAGGTTTGGATCATTGATGTTGCCATCCCAGGTGACAGTCGCATAGATGAAAAACAACAGGAAAAACTCAGCCGCTCTCAGGACCTCAAGATTGAACGTCAAAGACTCTGGCAGAAACCAGTGCAGGTGGTCCCGGTGGTGATGGGCACACTGGGTGCCGTGCCAAAAGATCTCAGCCGGCATTTGGAAACAATAGACATTGACAAAATCACCATCTGCCAACTGCAAAAGGCCACCCTACTGGGATCTGCATGCATCATCAGAAAATACATCACACAGTCCTAGACACTTGGGAAGTGTTCGACTTGTGGTTTTGCGAAACGAAATCCAGCATATCTATCTTGTTTGCTGTGCCATACAACGTCGTTGTGTTGATAATAATAATAATAATAATAATAAAGTTTATTTCTAGATTGCCCTCTCTCCCCAGAGGGACTTATTTATTATTATTTATTATTTACAGTATTTATATTCCACCCTTCTTTCTCACCCCGAAGGGGACTCAGGGCGGATTACAATGAACACATATATGGCAAACATTCAATGCCAACAGACAAACAACATATCTAGACACAGAGGCGTTTAACATTTTTTTCCAGCTTCACGATTCTGGCCACAGGGGGAGCTGTTGCTTCACTGTCCACTAGTGGCTGTACTTCCTCATTCCTTTCCTCGTGTTTTGCTGGCAGTTTTATGATGTTGTAAATTAGTTAAATTAGCCTCCCGCACAAAGCGTACCTAAATTTCCCTACTTGACAGATGCAACTGTCTTTCGGGGCTGCATAGGTCAGCAGCAAGCCGGGCTATTGAATGGTCGAGGGCTTAACCCAACCCGGGCTTCGAACTCGTGACCTCTCGGTCAGTAGTGATTTATTGCAGCTGGTTACTAGCCAGCTGCGCCACAGCCCGACTTAGGGCTGTTAACATACATATAAATGGCAAACATTCAATGCCACAATTTCTTCATTAATATCAAAAGTATAAAATGACAATAACATACACGTTATAATAAAATTCCACATTAGAAAAAGCAATAAATTTGAACATGCCACTCAGTAAAAACATGATTGCACAGAGCGAGCGTAAAGACTTTCTGTATATATTTCAGATTTCAATAATCATCTCAAAAATACGTAGTATGATTTTACATAGGATTTGTGCTACATTAGAATAGTAAAGACAAATAGCACTTAAGTAAAAATAAACATTAAATATTAAATAACAAAAATAAGGTGTAAACACTAAGCTAATCTGGGAATTTGCTATTGCAACACAAGCCTGATCAAACATAGGTTAAAAACACAAGCAACAATTTAAAACATCATATCGATATAAGGTAAAGGTCAAGGTTTTCCCCTGACATTAAGTCCAGTCGTGTCCAACTCGGGGTTGGTACTCATCTCCATTTCTAAGCTGAAGAGCCGGCGTTGTCCATAGACACCTCCAAGGTCATGTGGCTGGCATGACTACATGGAATGCCGTTACCTTCCCACCGGAGCTGTACCTATTGATCTACTCACATTTGCATGTTTTCGAACTGCTAGGTTGGCAGAAGCTGGAGCTAACAGCGGGAGCTCACTCCACTCCCCAAATTCGAACCTGCAACCTTTCGGTCTGCAAGTTCAGCAGCTCAGCGCTTTAACACACTGCACTATCGATAATAATAATATAATGTAATACAATATAATAATAATAATGATACACTATTATAATTGTATATTATATATTAAATGTAATATTACTCATAATAATATTGCAGTATAGTGGTATAGTACAATATAGTACTATATCATGCTTATATTGTGCTATACTAATAATATAATATATTGTATGTGGATATAACTTGTAAGCCGCCCTGAGTCCCCTTCGGGGTGAGAAGGGCGGGATATAAATGTCGCAGATAAATAAATAATCATTATGAGCAATAATGATAAATTAAGAGGAACACTTCTGCACAATGACAGTGACAAGATAGTAACGAAATTTCGTCAGTGTCATTTATAGAATTTTTCACTATACTTTAGAAATGAAATGCCAGCGCCCCACAGTTTTGTAATGACTTTTTAAAAAAACGGATTGCACATAAAACTAGTACAGTAGAGTCTCACTTCCTGCCAACCTAGCAGTTTGAAAACATGCCAATGTGAGTAGATCAATAGGTACCGCTCCGGCAGGAAAGTAACTGTGCACCATGCAGTCATGCCATTGGCCACATGATCTTGGAGGAGTCTATGGAAAACGCCGGCTCTTGGGCTTAGAAATGGAGATGAGCACCAACCCCCAGAGTGTGAGTAGATCAATAGGTACTTCTCCAGCGGGAAGGTAACGACGCTCCATGCAGTCATGCCAATGGCCACATGACCTTGGAGGTGTCTATGGACAACGCCGGCTCTTCGGCTTAGCAATGGAGATGAGCACCAACCCCCAGAGTGTGAGTAGATCAATAGGTACTTCTCCAGCGGGAAGGTAACGATGCTCCATGCAGTCATGCCAATGGCCACATGACCTTGGAGGTGTCTATGGACAACGCCGGCTCTTCGGCTTAGCAATGGGGATGAGCACCAACCCCCAGAGTGTGAGTAGATCAATAGGTACTTCTCCAGCGGGAAGGTAACGACGCTCCATGCAGTCATGCCAATGGCCACATGACCTTGGAGGTGTCTATGGACAACGCCGGCTCTTCGGCTTAGCAATGG
Source organism: Anolis carolinensis (assembly GCF_035594765.1). NCBI lineage: Eukaryota > Metazoa > Chordata > Lepidosauria > Squamata > Anolidae > Anolis > Anolis carolinensis. The sequence goes on along the minus strand of NW_026943824.1, from coordinate 16,615,188 downwards.
AGATGAGCACCAACCCCCAGAGTCGGTCACGACTGGACTTAACATCAGAGTCTCCTTAGAGTCTCACTTATCCAACACTCGCTTATCCAACATTCTGGATTATCCAACGCATTTTTGTAGTCAATGTTTTCAATACATTGTGATATTTTGGTGCTAAATTTGTAAATACAGTAATTACTACATAGCATTACCGCGCATTGAACTGCTTTTTCTGTCAAATTGGTTGTATAACATGATGTTTGGGTGCTTAATTTGTAAAATCATAACCTAATTTGATGTTTAATAGGCTTTTCCTTAATCCCTCCTTATTATCCAAGATATCCGCTTATCTAAGGTTCTGACGGCCCGTTTAGCTTGGATAAGTGAGACCCTACTGTATAATAATTACTGTGGTATAATAATACAGAACAATATAGTCTCTAAAATCAGGACAGTAAATAAAGAACAACACTCTGAAAACAGGGGAAATCCAGACAGGAAACAATCAGGACCATCTAACACCTCCCAACAAAGGAATCCCACTTAGGATGACACCACAGCAACGCGTGGCTGGGCACAGTTATTCGCTTATCCAACGTTCTGCCGGCCCGTTTAGCTTGGATAAGTGAGACTCTACTGCAGGGGTCCCCAAACTAAGGCCCGGGGGCCGAATGCGGCCCTCCGAGGTCATTTACCCGGCCCCCGCCCTCAGTTTTATAATATAATATATTGTATATACATATAATATTGATAATAATATTGTAATGTAATACAATATAACACTAACAATAATACCATATAATAATATTAATTATATATTCTATATTACATATAATATTACTAATAATATTACAGTATAGTGGTATAGTTCAATAAAGTAATATATAATGCTAATATTGTGCTATGCTAATAATATAATATATTGTATATACATGTAATATTGATAATAATATTATAATGTAGTACAATATAACACTAATAATAATACGATATAATAATATTAATTATATATTCTATATTACATATAATATTACTAATAATATTACAGTATAGTGGTATAGTTCAATATAGTAATATATAATGCTAATATTGTGCTATGCTAATAATATAATATATTGTATATACATGTAATATTGATAATAATATTATAATGTAGTACAATATAACACTAATAATAATACGATATAATAATATTAATTATATATTCTATATTACATATAATATTACTAATAATATTACAGTATAGTGGTATAGTTCAATATAGTAATATATAATGCTAATATTGTGCTATGCTAATAATATAATATATTGTATATACATGTAATATTGATACTAATATTATAATGTAGTACAATATAACACTAATAATAATACGATATAATAATATTAAGTATATATTCTGTATTACATATAATATTACTAATAATATTACAGTATAGTGGTATAGTTCAATATAGCAATATATAATGCTAATATTGTGCTATGCTAATAATATAATATATTGTATATACATGTAATATTGATACTAATATTATAATGTAGTACAATATAACACTAATAATAATACGATATAATAATATTAATTATATATTCTGTATTACATATAATATTACTAATAATATTACAGTATAGTGGTATAGTTCAAAATAGTAATATATAATGCTAATATTGTGCTATGCTAATAATATAATATATTGTATGTACATATAATTTGTAAACCACTCTGAGTCCCCTTTGGGGTGAGAAGGGTGTGATACAAATGTAGTAAATAAATGCAGTAAATCAATAAATAATAAATAAATACATTTTAGACTTAGGCTCGCCCGAAGTCTGAAATGACTTGAAGGCACACAACAACAACAACAACAACAACCCTAATTAACCTGACTATCTCATTGGCCAGAAGCAGCAGCACACTTCCCATTTAAATCCTGATAAATGTATGTTGGTTAAAATTATTTTTATTTTTAAATATTGTATTGTTCTTTCATTTGTTTGTATTTTTTTTTTTCAAATGATAATCCGGCCCCTCAACAGTCTGAAGGATTGTGGACCGGCCCTTGGCTTAGAAAGTTTGAGGACTTTTTAGTTTTTAAAAGTTTTAGTTTTAAAAGTTTTTAGTGTGTACAGTGAATCGCACCAGCAAACAGCAGATGGCAGCAGAAGTCCAAAGAAACACATCTCAATGGAAGAAGCTAATATTTCCAGGGCGCTGAGCCAAGACCACACTTTCTCCAAGGCAGGTGGTTCTCAGAGGGCTCCCCAGGCCTTGGGAACAAAGCGCAGGCCAAGAAGGGCCCGGGGTGGCCAAGAAGGAGGCCACAGCAGGCCCCAGACGGCAGGCCTTGCTCCTCGCACATTTGTCAGCCTGTCCGTCAAAGCCCGACGGCACCTTGGCTGTCCATCTGGAGCTCTGAGCAGAGCCAGGCGAGGGAGAAGGCTCTTCAGCTGTTCCAACGTAGCAATTGTCAGGACCCAGGCTGCAGAGCACCAATAACCATGCGCAGAGGCCAGAATCTATCTAATATCTTTATTAAAGGAATATATAAAGTCAATAAAAACAAGTGTAGAATATAGTTCAGAAGTAGACCTTTCAGGAAAGGTCAAATATAGTCCAGGAAAACAATGTCCAATATGTGATATTAAAGTCCAAAGTTATAATCCACTTCACCGAAACACACACTATTTGGCAAGCAATAGTGTGGGGAACTGTCCATAGTCTTTGAGGCTTAAGGTAAATCCGAAGGAAACTGGAAAACAAGGCTTGAATCTGAGAAGCAAGGTCCGTGGTTTAAAACGCAAGGCAAGGCAAGACTTGAAACTTGGCAAGATCAAACTTAAAACAAGGCAAACATGAATCAAGAACTGAGTCCATAGAAGTCCATGGTACAAGGCTGGGCTGGAAACTTGATCCGGGATCTGGGAACTGGAGTACGAAGTCTACACACGATCTCACTCCTCAAGCCGACAAATTGACTCCGCAAGGATTTCTTTGCGGGCAAACACCTATATAGGATCTTGTTTTCCCGCCAAGGAACACTTTCTCTGGGGAACAAGAACCGAAACCTATACTGTGTCCAGATGCATGACTCCTTAAAGTTTCCCAAGGGAAACAGACTTAATCAGCTAATTGTCTGGCAGCTATCCTGGCGCTCCGGCAAGTCGCCTCCTGAGCGCCTCTATCTTGATTATAATAATCCCGGCGAGAAAATGGGGGAGATTTCTGCTCAAGGCTTGTTTGGCTGACTTCTGGTGGGCAAACATCTTGCAGGTGCAAGGGCTCCACTTCTGGCTGAAACGGTGGGAAACCCAAGTTTTCCTCTTCATCTGCCTCAATAGTACCAGGAACGGGACTACATGGCCCATGAGTCATCACAGCAATGCAGCTCTCTCCAGAGCAAGTGGCCCGATTTGCCACCTAAGATCTTTTGATGCCCGAAACACACCAGGAAAGGTGTTGCACCCCTAGGCTGCATAGACACCTCAATAGTAATAATAATAAAACTTTATTTATATCCCGCCACCATCTCCCCACGGGGACTCAGGGCGGCTTACATGGGGCAGTGGCCCGAACAACATAAGAACAAAATATAAGCAACACAATACAATCTATATATATAAAAGAGTGATGGCATCATGGTGACCCACAAAACAACAAAACTACAGGCCCCCCAACCTCGAAATTTGTCAACACAACCCATCATCCATGCCTCTAGGTTGATATAACAAAAAGAAAAGAAAAATAAAGTCCTAATTAGAGAGAGAGGAATAATTGCTTTTATCCAATTGCTGCCAGTTAGAAAGCTAAGCTCCTCCAACTTGGTCTCCTAGCAACCCAGTAAAAAATAATAAAAAAACACTAAAAAATTAATACAATAAAATAATATAATAACAGAAAATAACTAAAAATAATACAAGAAAATAATAAAATATCATAAATAAAAATATAACTTACAATAAAATTAATAAAAAATGCAAATAAAGTCAAATAAAAATTACACAACAATTTTTAACCAATACCATCAACACTTTGCCACAGTAAAGCGTGGCTGGGCACAGCTAGTCTATATATATAAAAGAGTGATGGCATCAGGGCAGCGGACAAAACAACAAAACTACAGGCCCCCCAACCTCGAAATTTGACAACACAACCCATCATTCACGGCTCTAGGTTGGTACAACAAAAAGAAAAGAAAAATAAAGTCCTAATTACAGGGAGAGGAATAATTGTTTTTATCCAATTGCTGCCAGTTAGAAGGCTAAGCTCCGCCCACTTGGTCTCCTAGCAAACCTACTCAGCCCAGGGGACAGGCACAGTTAGGCCTCACTTATGCATTTTCCACAGATTATCAGATTTTAACTGGATTATATGGCAGTGTAGACTCAAGGCCCTTCCACACAGATATATAACCCATTTAGAATCTTATATTATCTGCTTTGAACTGGATTATCTTGACTCCACACTGCCATATAATCCACTTCAGTGTGCATACTAAACATAAAGACAACCATACAACAGACATTCAATACCACCACTACCTCAACAATTTCTCACCAACACCACCAGACAAGCCACAGAAACGCGTGGCCGGGCACAGCTAGTCACAATATAAAAAGATAAAACAATAATACAATATATCAATATAAACAACAATAGAGGATAAAAATTTCATTTAAAACACATAAATGGTAAGACCGTAATAAAAAGAGGATAAATCAGGGGTCCCCAAACTTTTTAAGCAGAGGGCCGGTCCACAATCCTTCAGACTGTGGAGGGGCCGAATTATCATTTGAAAAAAAATACAAACAAATTCCTATGCATACTGCACATGTCTTATTTGTAGTGCAACAACAACAACAACAAAAGAACAATACAATATTTAAAAATGAAAACAATTTTAACCAACATAAACCTATTAGGATTTCAATGGAAAGTGTGGGCCTGCTACTGGCCAATGAGATAGTCAGGTTAATTAGGATTGTTGTTGTTGTTGTTGTTGTGTGCCTCCAAGTCATTTCAGACTTTGGCCGAGCCCAAGTCTAAAATTAATTATTTATTTACTACATTTATTTACTACATTTATATCCCACCCTTCTTACCCCCGAAGGGGACTCAGAGCAGCTGTATGTACATAAAATTTATTATTAGCATAGCACAATATTAGCATTATATATTACTATATTGAACTACACCACTATACTATTATATAATATGTAATATATAACATATAATTAATATTATTATATGGTATTACTATTAGTATTATATTGTATAAGATAAGATTATTATCAATATTATATGTATATACAATATATTATATTATTAAAACTGATATAAAAATATTATATTATAAAACTGAGGGCGGGGGCCAGGTAAATGACCTTGGAGGGCCTCATCCGGCCCCCGGGCCTTAGTTTGGGGACCCCTGGGATAAATTATTAAAAACTCACTGGGGCTGATTAATTAATGACTGTATCTCCGAAGGCCTGCCGAAACATCCAAGTCTTCAGTTGCTTCCTGAAGGAAGGTAGAGAGGGAGCCAACCTCATCTCCCTGGGGAGGGAGTTCCAGAGTCGGGGAGCCACGGCCGAGAAGGCCCTCTCTCTCGTCCCCACCAAACGCAGTTGTGAGGAGGGTGGAAGTGAGAGGAGGGCCTTCTCGGAGGATCTCAGCGATCGGGTGGGTTCATAGGGGACGACGTGGTCACGAAGACAGGCAGGTCCCGAACCGTTTAGAGCTTTATAGGTAATAACCTGCACCTTGAATTGGGCCCGGAATATTATCGGCAGCCAGTGGAGCTGCCTAAATAGGGGGGTTGACCTCTCCCTGTAAGCAGCTCCAGTTAGTAACCTGGCTGCCGACCGTTGTACCAACTGCAGTTTCCGGACCATCTTCAAGGGCAGCCCCACGTAGAGCGCATTACAGTAATCCATCCTTGAGATAACCAAAGCATGGACCAGCATGGTCAAGTCAGACTTCTCAAGGTACGGTCGCAGTTGCCGCACTAGCTTTAGCTGTGCAAAGGCCCTCCCGGCCACCGCCGACACCTGAGCATCAAGTGACAGCGATGAGTCCAGGAGGACCCCCAAGCTGCGGACCTGCGCCTTCAGGGGGAGTGCGACCCCGTCAAGCACAGGTGGCCACCCTATGCCCCGATCAGTCGCACGACTGACCTGGAGGACCTCTGTCTTGTCAGGATTAAGTCTCAGTTTGTTCACCCTCATCCAGGCCAACACAGCGGCCAGACACTGGTCCAGTATCCGAGGGGCTTCCTTGGATTTAGGTGGAAAAGAGTAGTAGGGTTGGGTGTCATCCGCGTAGAGATGGCACCGTACTCCAAAACTCCGGATGACCTCTCCCAGCGGTTTCATGTAGATGTTAAAAAGCATGGGGGACAGAATGGAACCTTGCGGGACCCCACAGGTAAAGGCCAGGGGTCCGAGCAGGTGTCCCCCAGCTTCACCATCTGGGAACGCCCCTCCAGGAAGGACTGGAGAGCAGTACCCCCAAAGCCCATCCCGGAGAGCCGTCCCAAGACCTCAAGACCATGCTATAAGCACAGCAACACGTGGCTGGGCACAGCTAGTGTGTATAAGTGTGTGTATGTATATGTATATATTAGAGTTGGGCAAAAAAAATCGAATCCGTCATATGTCGGATCTAATTCGTTTGTTTTGTCACTTTTGAACCGAGTTCCGCGGGACCAAAGAAGCAAAGCAAGCAACACAACGTTTTATTGCAGAAGCTTTTGGGGGGTGGTAGGGGGAAAGGCTTATTTGTTTGTTTGTGGCCACAGACCTCCTCAAGCGTGTGTGTGTCAGGGTCGCAAAGCCCACACTGTGAACTCTACACGTGCACAGCGGCTGCCCAGTGTCCATGGAATGGGCTCCTTCCCAGATGCCTGCGGCAGCACATTGCACATTGCAGCAGCACTGTGTCCACCAGTGTCCACCAATTTCACAGAGTTTCAGGCACAAAAACAAAGTTTCCCTAGTAGAACAAGGACTTTCAAAGTAAAGACAACCCAAAGAAACGGGAAATAAGACTTTAAAAGCAGGAACAGATTTCTGGAATTATTAAAAAATGGTCTCTTATATAAGATAAGAAAATTCAGCAAAGATCAGCAGATATGGGAAACATTCTGAATTTTGATGAGCTAGCAGGGTTCAATGTGTTCTACCATTGTACCAAGTTTGAAGAGGAGAGCTCAAAATATGAGGGAGGGACAGTCCTGTAAAGTCCCCCCCTGGAGCCGTTTTTGGCCACTGCGCATGCGTGTCCGCCATTAACGAATTAATTACGAATATTCGTTAAGTTCCGAAATTTTTGAAGTCAGAATTTGGAAGTAGTTTCAGAAACGAAGCACCAGCACCCTCTACTTTAGAGGCGAGTTTTGAATCCTTTTTTTTCATGGATCGCACATGCCTAGTATATATATGTGTGTGTAGATAGATAGATAGATAGATAGATAGATAGATAGATAGAGATATAGGTATTAGACATGTCCAAAAATAGTTTTGAATCATATATCGGAATTATTTCTGATTGTTCTCGCTTTTTGATACGCATTCCTAGACATTGTCTCACAGCACAACCAGCAATGTAATTCCAACCATTGTTGGCCCATTCTCTAATTGTCTCTTAATGTTTCGTTAATTCCCCCACCCCAAAAAAATATTTTTAATATATTTTTTTAAATTTTTTTTTAATTTTGTTTCTGCAACCTACCTAGAATGGGAGCTTAGCGCAGCCTAATATGGCTGCCGCTCCCCGGCCAATCAAAAGCTTCCACGATGGACACAAAGGTGGGGGCTAGGGTTGATGAGGATCGCTCAAGAAATGAGGGTGGGAGAGCCCTGTAAAAGTCCCCCCCCCCCGGTTCCTTTTTTTTTTTTTGGCGATTGCGCATGCGTATCCACCAATTTAGAAACATTTAGAATCATTACGAATTTTCGGAAATGTCGGAAATTTTTGGGTGAAAAAATCGGAAATACTTTCTATATCGAAGTGCCAGCGCCCCCTACTTTAGAAACGAGAATTGAAACATTTTTTTCATCGATCGGACATGCCTAATAGATATAGATATATGAGGCTATCATCTAATAGTACAAAGCTATTCTAGCCCAGCCTTTTCCCCCCAAATCAGCAAAAGGCCAACTCAACCTACTCTGCTGCCTGAGGCAAAGGACAAGACAGTGCCTCTCCCCATTTCATGGACCAAAGTTAGTGGTTGCCTCCACATGATATCCTCATCTTCCACTCCAGTTCTCCAGCTCAGGACCGCAGGGCAACGTCAAATCCCAGAGTCCTGGGCACACACAGCAGGAGCATCAAAAGAGGCCACTTTCCCCAAACTCTCCCCTGGGAAGAAGGAGGAGACGGAGAAGGGGTGAAGGAGGGGGTCTCTCCCGTGCGCGCCACTTGCTCAAGACCCCCGGCCCGTGTTCGCCTCGTTTCGCCTCGTTTCCCCGCCTGGCCTCCGGTGGGCACCCAGAGAGAGACCAGCTCGGCCAGACAGAAGGAGCAGGATCCTGGCTGTCTTGGAGCAACTTGTAGTAGATTTTCCTGGGCAAAACAGCTTTGCGTTCAGGAGGCCTTGTCAGAAGCCATCAGCCTCAGCCGCAGAGGAACAGATGGAGAGTTAATTTGGGGAGGGGGGTTCGGGGAGCGCTTCTGCAGCATCTCTTAGAGCAGGGGTCCCCAAACTTTTTAAGCCGAGGGCCGGTCCACAATCCTTCAGACTGTTGAAGGGCCGGATTATCATTTGAAAAAAATACAAACAAATTCCTATGCACACTGCACATGTCTTATTCGTAGTGCAAAAACAACAACAACAACAACAGCAAGAACAATGAAAGAACAATACAATATTTAAAAATAAAAACAATTTTAACCAACATACATTTATCAGGATTTCAATGGGAAGTGTGGTCCAATGAGATAGTCAAGTTAATTAAATGAAAATGAACAAAATCTGGCTACCAGTATTACAAAACTCAAAAATCAGAACAGTAAATAAAAAGCAATACTCTGAAAACAGAGGATTTCCAGACATGAATCAACCAAGGGCAGTTAACGACTCTAAACAAAGGATGCCCCAGAGGCAGGAAGAAGACAGCAGATAAGCTTTTCAATGCTAATTTAAGTGATTAACTACACAACATTCATACTGACCTCTCTCACCCTAGACTTTCCACAGATATATATTAACCTCTTTGCTTAGTTTTCTCCATACCTCACAACCTCTGAGGATGCCTGCCATAGATGTGGGCGAAACGTCAGGAGAGAATGCTTCTGGAACATGGCCACACAGCCCGAAAGACATACAACAACCCTGTGATCCCGGCCATGAAAGCCTTCGACAACACATTAATTAGGGTTGTTGTTGTTGTTGTTGTTGTTGTTGTTGTTGTGTGCCTTCAAGTCATTTCAGACTTTGGGTGAGCCTAAGTCTAAAATTTATTTATTATTTATTTACTGCATTTATTTACTACATTTGTATCACACCCTTCTCACCCCAAAGGGAACTCAGAGTGGCTTACAAATTATATGTACATAGAATATATTATATTATTAGCGTAGCACAATATTAGTATTATATATTACTATATTGAACTATATCACTACACTGTAATATTATTCGTTAAAATATATGTAATATAGAATATATAATTAATATTATTATATGGTATTATTATTAGTGTTATATTGTACTACATTATAATATTATTATCAATATTACATGTATATACAATATATTATATTATTAGCATAGCACAATATTAGTATTATATATTACTATATTGAACTATATCACTACACTGTAATATTATTCGTTAAAATATATGTTATATAGAATATATAATTAATATTATTATATGGTATTATTATTAGTGTTATATTGTACTACATTATAATATTATTATCAATATCATATGTATATACAATATATTATTAGCATAGCACAATATTAGCATTATATATTACTTTATTGAACTATACCACTATACTGTAATATTATTAGTAATATTATATGTAATATAGAATATATAATTAATATTATTATATGGTATTATTATTAGTGTTATATTGTACTACATTATAATATTATTATCAATATTACATGTATATACAATATATTATATTATTGGCATAGCACAATATTAGCATTATATATTACTTTATTGAACTATACCACTATACTGTAATATTATTAGTAATATTATATGTAATATAGAATATATAATTAATATTATTATATGGTATTATTGTTAGTGTTATATTGTATTACATTACAATATTATTATCAATATTATATGTATATACAATATATTATATTATAAAACTGAGGGCGGGGGCCGGGTAAATGACCTCGGAGGGCCGCATTCGGCCCCCGGGCCTTAGTTTGGGGACCCCTGCAGTAGAGTCTCACTTATCCAAGCTAAACGGGCCGGCAGAACGTTGGATAAGCGAATAACTGTGCCCAGCCACGCGTTGCTGTGGTGTCATCCTAAGTGGGATTCCTTTGTTGGGAGGTGTTCGATGGTCCTGATTGTTTCCTGTCTGGATTTCCCCTGTTTTCAGAGTGTTGTTCTTTATTTACTGTCCTGATTTTAGAGACTATATTGTTCTGTATTATTATACCACAGTAATTATTATACAGTAGGGTCTCACTTATCCAAGCTAAACGGGCCGTCAGAACCTTAGATAAGCGGATATCTTGGATAATAAGGAGGGATTAAGGAAAAGCCTATTAAACATCAAATTAGGTTATGATTTTACAAATTAAGCACCCAAACATCATGTTATACAACCAATTTGACAGAAAAAGCAGTTCAATGCGCGGTAATGCTATGTAGTAATTACTGTATTTATTTATCCAACACTCGCTTATCCAAGGTTATCCAAAGCATTTATGTAGTCAATGTTTTCAATATATTGTGATATTTTGGTGCTAAATTCGTAAATACAGTAATTACAACATAACATTACTGCACATTGAACTACTTTTTCTGTCAAATTTGTTGTATAACATGATGTTTTGGTGCTTAATTTAGAGTCTCTTGCGATTCAGGGAGCAGCATGAGAGCAAGACGTGGGTGCAGCCCAGGAATTGGGGCCATTTGTGGACCTCCGGGTGATGTGGTTGAGGCAGCTCCCATGATCTTTCACTCACGACTGGATTGGCTAAGAATGACGAGAGTCGTCATTCAAGCTTCACCAACGACTGATGGGAGTTGTAGTTGAGCCAGAGAGGTGGGCACCCTTCTGTTGTGATTTCGAAAGACACCATTATGTATGGATTAACTCTCTTTTTTTTTTCGTGTCAGGAGCAACCGGAGTTGCTTCTGGAGTGAGAGAATTGGTGGTTGCGCATTGCTGAAATAGGAGGCACCTCCATGCCAATTGGTGGTTGCCACGTTACAAATTGGTGGCAGTGGTGGGATCTCAAAGGTTTTCCCCCCTGCCTGAAAGAACCTCAGCCGGTCATAGATCTTTACACCTCCTACCTGGTGGAATTCTTTGTTGAGAGGTGTTAACTGGCCCTGATTGTTTCTTGTCCCCCAGGCAGCACTTAAATGCCTTAAATCAGGGGTCCCCAAACTAAGGCCCGGGGGCCGGATGAGGCCCTCCAAGGTCATTTACCTGGCCCCCGCCCTCATTTTTATAATATAATATTTATTTATTTATTTATTTATTTTTCAAACTTATATGCCGCCACTCCCCTTGGGCTCGGGGCGGCTCACAAGAACCGGCTAAAACAACAATTTAAAAACATCTTAAAAACATCTTTAAAACATCTTTAACAAAACATCTTAAAAACATCCTAAAAGCACCTTTTAAAACATCAATAACAGAACACAAAAGCCTGCCGGAACAGATGCGTCTTACATGCCCTGCGGAAGGCCGACAGTTTTAATATCAGTTTTAATAATATAATGATACTAGCTGTGCCCGGCCACGCGTTGCTGTGGCGAAGTATGGTGGTATGGGAAATAAAGTATTGAGGAATTGGTGGTAGTTAAGGTAAAGGGTCCCCTGGGCTGAGTGGGTTGCTAGGAGACCAAGTGAGCGGAGCTTAGCCTTCTAACTGGCAGCAATTGGATAAAAACAATTATTATGGGCTGAGTGGGTTGCTAGGAGACCAAGTGAGCGGAGCTTAGCCTTCTAACTGGCAGCAATTGGATAAAAACAATTATTCCTCTCCCTCTAATTAGGACTTTATTTTTCTTTTCTTTTTGTTGTATCAACCTAGAGGCGTGGATGAGGGGTTGTGATGTCAATTTTTGAGGTTGTGGGGTGTTTACTTTTGTTGTTTTGTCCGCTGCCGTGATGCCATCACTCTTTTATATATATAGATTGTATATACATATAATATTGATAATAATATTATGTTATACAATATAATACTAATAGTAATACCATATAATAATATTAATTATATGTTATATATTACATATTATATAATAGTATAGTGGTATAGTTCGATATAGTAATATATAATGCTAATATTGTGTTATGCTAATAATATAATATATTATATGTACATACAGCTGCTCTGAATCCCCTTCGGGCTGAGAAGGGTGGGATATAAATGTAGTAAATAAATGCAGTAAATAAATAATTAATTTTAGACTTAGGCTCGGCCAAAGTCTGACATGACTTGAAGGCACACAACAACAACAACAACAACCCTAATTAACTTGACTATCTCATTGGCCAGAAGCAGGCCCACACTTTCCATTGAAATCCTGATAGGTTTATGTTGGTTAAAATTGTTTTCATTTTTAAATATTGTATTTTTTTTTGTTGTTGTTGTTGCACTACAAATAAGACATGTGCAGTATGCATAAGAATTTGTTTTGTTTTTTTCAAATGATAATTCGGCCCCTCAACAGTCTGAAGGATTGTGGACCGGCCCTCTGCTTAAAAAGTTTGGGGACCCCTGCCTTAAATCAAGAAATAGCTTCCTAAGATGTACAGAGATACTCGCAGGAACACCTCAGCAAGCAAGAGTCCAAAAGTGGCAGGCTAAAACCCGGAACCTCAATCCATGGGGACATTGCCCGGATGTTTTTGATGATTTGTGTATGGAGCTGCTTTTTCTGTCAAATTTGTTGTAAAACATGATGTTTTGGTGCTTAATTTGTAAAGTCATAATATAATTTGATGTTTAATAGGCTTTTCCTTAACCCCTCCTTATTATCCAACATATTCGCTTAACCAACGTTCTGCCGGCCCATTTATGTTGGATAAGTGAGAGACTACTGTATTGTTCAAAGGATACATAAGCACATTTACACTGAAGAAGATGAGAATCATGTTTGATCAGAGTCAGAGAGACTTATCTTAAATTTGAGCTGGACAATCTTATCTTAAATTAGAGCTTGATGTAAATATTCAAAAACATTTAACCTACTGATGTCTCAATTAATGTAATTTTATTGGTATCTATTTTTATTTCTGAAATTTCCCACCCTCGGCTTATACTGGAGTCAATGTTTTCCCAGTTTTTTTGTGGTAAAATTAGGTGCCTCGGCTTATATTCGGGTTGGCTTATACTCGAGTATATACGGCATTTTGTCATATTATTTTAATTCATGGATTGTGTTTTAACCTATGTTGATATTGGGCTCGTCCCCATGTAAGCCGTCCTGAGTCCCTTCGGGGAGATGGAGGTGGGATATAAAAATAAATTATATTATTATTATTATTATTATTATTATTATTATTATTATTATTATTATTATTATATATTATGACACAGCAAACAAGATGTATATACTGGATTTCGTATCACAAAATCACAAGTCGAACACTTCCCAAGTGTCTAGGACTCTGTGATGTATTTTCGGATGATGTGCGCAGATCCCAGCAGGGTGGCCTTTTGCAGTTGGCAGATCGTGATTTTGTCAATGCCTATTGTTTCCAAATGCCAGCTGAGATCTTTTGGCACGGCACCCAGTGTGCCCATCACCACTAGGACCACCTGCACTGGTTTCTGCCAGAGTCTTTGAAGTTCAATCTTGAGGTCCTGAGAGCGGCTGAGTTTTTCCTGTTGTTTTTCGTCAATGCGACTGTCACCTGGGATGGCGACATCAATGATCCAAACCTTTTTCTTTTCCACAACTGTGATGTCTGGTGTGTTGTGTTCCAGAACTTTGTCAGTCTGGATTCGGAAGTCCCACAGTATCTTTGCGTGCTCATTTTCCACGACCTTTGCGTGTTTGTGATCCCACCAGTTCTTTGCTGCTGGGAGGTGGGACTTGAGGCATAAGTTCCAATGAATCATTTGGGCCACATAGTTGTGCCTCTGTTTGCAGTCTGTCTGTGCAATTTTCTTACAGCAGCTGAGGATATGATCAACGGTTTCGTCGGTTTCCTTGCACAGTCTGCATTTTGGGTCATCAGCTGATTTTTCGATCTTGGCCTGAATTGCGTTTGTCCTGATGTCTTGCTCCTGGGCTGCAAGGATCAGGCCTTCTGTCTCCTTCTTCAGGGTCCCATTCGTGAGCCAGGGCCAGGTCTTCTATTATTATTATTATTATTATTATTATTATTATTATTATTATTATTATTATTATTATTAATGGCCTTTGTCCTGATGTCTTGCTCCTGGGCTGCAAGGATCAGGCCTTCTGTCTCCTTCTTCAGGGTCCCATTCGTGAGCCAGGGCCAGGTCTTCTATTATTATTATTATTATTATTATTATTATTATTATTATTATTAATGGCCTTTGTCCTGATGTCTTGCTCCTGGGCTGCAAGGATCAGGCCTTCTGTCTCCTTCTTCAGGGTCCCATTCGTGAGCCAGAGCCAGGTCTTCTATTATTATTATTATTATTATTATTATTAATGGCCTTTGTCCTGATGTCTTGCTCCTGGGCTGCAAGGATCAGGCCTTCTGTCTCCTTCTTCAGGGTCCCATTCGTGAGCCAGAGCCAGGTCTTCTATTATTATTATTATTATTATTATTATTATTATTATTATTATTATTATTATTAATTGCCTTTGTCCTGATGTCTTGCTCCTGGGCTGCAAGGATCAGGCCTTCTGTCTCCTTCTTCAGGGTCCCATTCGTGAGCCAGAGCCAGATCTTCTCCTTATCAGCTTTTCCTTCAATTTTGTCAAGGAACTTTCCAGGCAATGTTTTGTTGTGCCAGCTGTCAGCTCTAGTTTGTAGTGTGGCTTTCTTGTACTGGTTTTATTATTCATTAAAATGTTCATTTTAATTATTATTATTATTATTATTTCTGAAATTTGTCATCCTTGGCTTATACTGGAGTCGGCTTATATTCGGGTCGGCTTATATTCGAGTATATACGGTATTTAACATCATCTACATGTCGCAGCAAACATCATCTTTAACACTGTTTGCTTCGGATTGCATGTGGAAATTATCCTTCCCAGCACCTTCTCCGTGTCATAGATTAGAACTTTTCTTAGGGGACGATGGGTTTTGTAGTCCAAACTGTCCTGACCCTGGAAACGCATTCCTAGGTTCCAAATATGCTCAGAGGCACTGTGTTGTTGTTTTTCTCCCCGCTCGGCAAAAGCCCAGGAAGACTCGCCACAGATTTACATCTGCCAGGCTCTGAGGAGGGCTGGCCTGGAGGCAAATACACTTGCAAAGCCATTTGCATCGGATGACATCGCGGAGACACGTTTTCTGTTCGTGGTGAACTGGGGGTACAGTTATAATCTACTTTTTAAAACACACAAAGTCAAAAACTTGGCATTATACTATATTCCCTTTGACCAGAATCTGGCCACTTGGAGTGCCTCCGGTGTCGCGGCGAGAAGGTCCTCCATTGTGCTTGTGGCAGGGCTCAAACCTGCCACTTTTGGACTCTCGCTTGCTGAGGTGTTCCTGTGAGTATCTCTGTACGTCGTAGGAAGCTATTTCTAGATTTAAGGCATCGAAGTGCAGCCTGGGGGACAAGAAACAATCAGGGCCAGTTAACACCTCCCAACAAAGGATTCCTCCAGGTAGGAGGCAACCAGGCTTTGAAGCTGCAAGGCCATCCAATGCTAATTGCAGCATTCATAATTTTCTAACAGACTGGGTTGTTGTATGTCTTTTGGGCTGTGTGGCCATGTTCCAGAAGCATTCTCTCCAGACGTTTCGCCCACATCTATGGCAGGCATCCTCAGAGGTTGTGAGGAATATATGTCCATGTTCCAGAAGTATTCTCTCCTGACGTTTCGCCCACATCTATGGCAGGCATCCTCAGAGGTTGTGGGGTATATATGGCCATGTTCCAGAAGCATTCTCTCCTGACGTTTCGCCCACATCTATGGCAGGCATCCTCAGAGGTTGTGGGGTATATATGGCCATGTTCCAGAAGTAATCTCTCCTGACGTTTCGCCCACATCTATGGCAGGCATCCTCAGAGGTTGTGAGGTATATATGGCCATGTTCCAGAAGTATTCTCTCCTGACGTTTCGCCCACATCTATGGCAGGCATCCTCAGAGGTTGTGAGGTATATATGGCCATGTTCCAGAAGTATTCTCTCCTGACGTTTCGCCCACATCTATGGCAGGCATCCTCAGAGGTTGTGAGGTATATATGGCCATGTTCCAGAAGTATTCTCTCCTGACGTTTCGCCCACATCTATGGCAGGCATCCTCAGAGGTTGTGAGGTATATATGGCCATGTTCCAGAAGTAATCTCTCCTGACGTTTCGCCCACATCTATGGCAGGCATCCTCAGAGGTTGTGAGGTATATATGGCCATGTTCCAGAAGTATTCTCTCCTGACGTTTCGCCCACATCTATGGCAGGCATCCTCAGAGGTTGTGAGGTATATATGGCCATGTTCCAGAAGTATTCTCTCCTGACGTTTCGCCCACATCTATGGCAGGCATCCTCAGAGGTTGTGAGGTATATATGGCCATGTTCCAGAAGTATTCTCTCCTGACGTTTCGCCCACATCTATGGCAGGCATCCTCAGAGGTTGTGAGGTATATATGGCCATGTTCCAGAAGTAATCTCTCCTGACGTTTCGCCCACATCTATGGCAGGCATCCTCAGAGGTTGTGAGGTATATATGGCCATGTTCCAGAAGTATTCTCTCCTGACGTTTCGCCCACATCTATGGCAGGCATCCTCAGAGGTTGTGAGGTATATATGGCCATGTTCCAGAAGTATTCTCTCCTGACGTTTCGCCCACATCTATGGCAGGCATCCTCAGAGGTTGTGAGGTATATATGGCCATGTTCCAGAAGCATTCTCTCCTGACGTTTCGCCCACATCTATGGCAGGCATCCTCAGAGGTTGTGAGGTATATATGGCCATGTTCCAGAAGTAATCTCTCCTGACGTTTCGCCCACATCTATGGCAGGCATCCTCAGAGGTTGTGAGGTATATATGGCCATGTTCCAGAAGTATTCTCTCCTGACGTTTCGCCCACATCTATGGCAGGCATCCTCAGAGGTTGTGAGGTATATATGGCCCTGTTCCAGAAGTATTCTCTCCTGACGTTTCGCCCACATCTATGGCAGGCATCCTCAGAGGTTGTGAGGTATATATGGCCATGTTCCAGAAGTATTCTCTCCTGACGTTTCGCCCACATCTATGGCAGGCATCCTCAGAGGTTGTGAGGTAGATATGGCCATGTTCCAGAAGTATTCTCTCCTGACGTTTCGCCCACATCTATGGCAGGCATCCTCAGAGGTTGTGAAGTATATATGGCCATGTTCCAGAAGTAATCTCTCCTGACGTTTCGCCCACATCTATGGCAGGCATCCTCAGAGGTTGTGAGGTATATATGGCCATGTTCCAGAAGTATTCTCTCCTGACGTTTCGCCCACATCTATGGCAGGCATCCTCAGAGGTTGTGAGGTATATATGGCCATGTTCCAGAAGTATTCTCTCCTGACGTTTCGCCCACATCTATGGCAGGCATCCTCAGAGGTTGTGAGGTATATATGGCCATGTTCCAGAAGTAATCTCTCCTGACGTTTCGCCCACATCTATGGCAGGCATCCTCAGAGGTTGTGAGGTATATATGGCCATGTTCCAGAAGTATTCTCTCCTGACGTTTCGCCCACATCTATGGCAGGCATCCTCAGAGGTTGTGAGGTATATATGGCCATGTTCCAGAAGTATTCTCTCCTGACGTTTCGCCCACATCTATGGCAGGCATCCTCAGAGGTTGTGAGGTAGATATGGCCATGTTCCAGAAGTATTCTCTCCTGACGTTTCGCCCACATCTATGGCAGGCATCCTCAGAGGTTGTGGGGTATATATGGCCATGTTCCAGAAGTATTCTCTCCTGACGTTTCGCCCACATCTATGGCAGGCATCCTCAGAGGTTGTGAAGTATATATGGCCATGTTCCAGAAGTATTCTCTCCTGACGTTTCGCCCACATCTATGGCAGGCATCCTCAGAGGTTGTGAGGTAGATATGGCCATGTTCCAGAAGTATTCTCTCCTGACGTTTCGCCCACATCTATGGCAGGCATCCTCAGAGGTTGTGAAGTATATATGGCCATGTTCCAGAAGTATTCTCTCCTGACGTTTCGCCCACATCTATGGCAGGCATCCTCAGAGGTTGTGAAGTATATATGGCCATGTTCCAGAAGTATTCTCTCCTGACGTTTCGCCCACATCTATGGCAGGCATCCTCAGAGGTTGTGGGGTATATATGGCCATGTTCCAGAAGTATTCTCTCCTGACGTTTCGCCCACATCTATGGCAGGCATCCTCAGAGGTTGTGAGGTAGATATGGCCATGTTCCAGAAGTATTCTCTCCTGACGTTTCGCCCACATCTATGGCAGGCATCCTCAGAGGTTGTGAGGTATATATGGCCATGTTCCAGAAGTATTCTCTCCTGACGTTTCGCCCACATCTATGGCAGGCATCCTCAGAGGTTGTGAGGTATGGATAAACTAAGTAAGGAAAGGAAAGAATATATATCTGTGTAGAGTCCAGGGTGTGGCAAGAGTCCTTTGTCACTGGGAAGCCAGCATTAATGTTCCAGTTAATCACCCTAATTAGCATTGGAAAGGTTTTTGTCTCTTGCCTGGGGGTATCCTTTGTTCAGTCATTAGCTGTCCTCTGCCAATGTCACATTGACATGCCAATGTGAGTAGATCAATAGGTACCGCTCTGGCGGGAAGGTGACGGCACTCTATGCAGTCATGACAGTGGCCACATGAGCTTGGAGGTGTCTACAGACATGCCAATGTGAGTAGATCAATAGGTACCGCTCTGGCGGGAAGGTGACGGCACTCTATGCAGTCATGACAGTGGCCACATGACCTTAGAGGTGTCTACAGACATGCCAATGTGAGTAGATCAATAGGTACCGCTCTGGCGGGAAGGTGACGGCACTCTATGCAGTCATGACAGTGGCCACATGAGCTTGGAGGTGTCTATGGACATGCCAATGTGAGTAGATCAATAGGTACCGCTCTGGCGGGAAGGTGACGGCATTCTATGCAGTCATGCCAGTGGCCACATGACCTTAGAGGTGTCTACGGACATGCCAATGTGAGTAGATCAATAGGTACCGCTCTGGCGGGAAGGTGACGGCATTCTATGCAGTCATGCCAGTGGCCACATGAGCTTGGAGGTGTCTACGGACATGCCAATGTGAGTAGATCAATAGGTACCGCTCTGGCGGGAAGGTGATGGCATTCTATGCAGTCATGCCAGTGGCCACATGAGCTTGGAGGTGTCTACGGACATGCCAATGTGAGTAGATCAATAGGTACCGCTCTGGCGGGAAGGTGACGGCATTCTATGCAGTCATGCCAGTGGCCACATGAGCTTGGAGGTGTCTACGGACATGCCAACGTGAGTAGATCAATAGGTACCGCTCCGGCGGGAAGGTGATGGCATTCTATGCAGTCATGCCAGTGGCCACATGAGCTTGGAGGTGTCTACGGACATGCCAATGTGAGTAGATCAATAGGTACCGCTCCGGCGGGAAGGTGATGGCATTCTATGCAGTCATGACAGTGGCCACATGAGCTTGGAGGTGTCTACGGACATGCCAATGTGAGTAGATCAATAGGTACCGCTCTGGCGGGAAGGTGACGGCATTCTATGCAGTCATGCGAGTGGCCACATGAGCTTGGAGGTGTCTACGGACATGCCAATGTGAGTAGATCAATAGGTACCTCTCCGGCGGGAAGGTGACGGTGCTCCATGCATTCATGCCAGCCATATGACCTTGGAGGTGTCTACGGACATGCCAATGTGAGTAGATCAATAGGTACCGCTCTGGCGGGAAGGTGACGGCATTCTATGCAGTCATGCCAGTGGCCACATGAGCTTGGAGGTGTCTACAGACATGCCAATGTGAGTAGATCAATAGGTACCGCTCTGGTGGGAAGGTGACGGCATTCTATGCAGTCATGCCAGTGGCCACATGAGCTTGGAGGTGTCTACAGACATGCCAATGTGAGTAGATCAATAGGTACCGCTCTGGCGGGAAGGTGACGGCATTCTATGCAGTCATGCCAGTGGCCACATGAGCTTGGAGGTGTCTACAGACATGCCAATGTGAGTAGATCAATAGGTACCGCTCTGGTGGGAAGGTGACGGCATTCTATGCAGTCATGCCAGTGGCCACATGAGCTTGGAGGTGTCTACAGACATGCCAATGTGAGTAGATCAATAGGTACCGCTCTGGTGGGAAGGTGACGGCGCTCCATGCAGTCATGCCAGTGGCCACATGAGCTTGGAGGTGTCTACGGACATGCCAATGTGAGTAGATCAATAGGTACCGCTCTGGCGGGAAGGTGACGGCATTCTATGCAGTCATGCCAGTGGCCACATGAGCTTGGAGGTGTCTACGGACATGCCAATGTGAGTAGATCAATAGGTACCGCTCTGGCGGGAAGGTGACGGCATTCTATGCAGTCATGCCAGTGGCCACATGAGCTTGGAGGTGTCTACGGACATGCCAATGTGAGTAGATCAATAGGTACCGCTCCGGCGGGAAGGTGACGGCATTCTATGCAGTCATGCCAGTGGCCACATGAGCTTGGAGGTGTCTACGGACATGCCAATGTGAGTAGATCAATAGGTACCGCTCTGGCGGGAAGGTGACGGCATTCTATGCAGTCATGCCAGTGGCCACATGAGCTTGGAGGTGTCTACGGACATGCCAATGTGAGTAGATCAATAGGTACCGCTCTGGCGGGAAGATGACGGCATTCTATGCAGTCATGCCAGTGGCCACATGAGCTTGGAGGTGTCTACGGACATGCCAACGTGAGTAGATCAATAGGTACCGCTCTGGCGGGAAGGTGACGGCACTCTATGCAGTCATGCCAGTGGCCACATGAGCTTGGAGGTGTCTACGGACATGCCAATGTGAGTAGATCAATAGGTACCGCTCTGGCGGGAAGGTGACGGCATTCTATGCAGTCATGCCAGTGGCCACATGAGCTTGGAGGTGTCTACGGACATGCCAATGTGAGTAGATCAATAGGTACCGCTCTGGCGGGAAGATGACGGCATTCTATGCAGTCATGCCAGTGGCCACATGAGCTTGGAGGTGTCTACGGACATGCCAATGTGAGTAGATCAATAGGTACCGCTCTGGCGGGAAGATGACGGCATTCTATGCAGTCATGCCAGTGGCCACATGAGCTTGGAGGTGTCTACGGACATGCCAACGTGAGTAGATCAATAGGTACCGCTCTGGCGGGAAGGTGACGGCACTCTATGCAGTCATGCCAGTGGCCACATGAGCTTGGAGGTGTCTACGGACATGCCAATGTGAGTAGATCAATAGGTACCGCTCTGGCGGGAAGGTGACGGCATTCTATGCAGTCATGCCAGTGGCCACATGAGCTTGGAGGTGTCTACGGACATGCCAATGTGAGTAGATCAATAGGTACCGCTCTGGCGGGAAGGTGACGGCATTCTATGCAGTCATGCCAGTGGCCACATGAGCTTGGAGGTGTCTACGGACATGCCAATGTGAGTAGATCAATAGGTACCGCTCTGGCGGGAAGGTGACGGCATTCTATGCAGTCATGCCAGTGGCCACATGAGCTTGGAGGTGTCTACGGACATGCCAATGTGAGTAGATCAATAGGTACCGCTCTGGCGGGAAGGTGACGGCACTCTATGCAGTCATGCCAGTGGCCACATGAGCTTGGAGGTGTCTACGGACATGCCAATGTGAGTAGATCAATAGGTACCGCTCTGGCGGGAAGGTGACGGCACTCTATGCAGTCATGCCAGTGGCCACATGAGCTTGGAGGTGTCTACGGACATGCCAATGTGAGTAGATCAATAGGTACCGCTCTGGCGGGAAGGTGACGGCATTCTATGCAGTCATGCCAGTGGCCACATGACCTTAGAGGTGTCTACGGACATGCCAATGTGAGTAGATCAATAGGTACCGCTCTGGCGGGAAGGTGACGGCATTCTATGCAGTCATGCCAGTGGCCACATGAGCTTGGAGGTGTCTACGGACATGCCAATGTGAGTAGATCAATAGGTACCGCTCTGGCGGGAAGGTGACGGCATTCTATGCAGTCATGCCAGTGGCCACATGAGCTTGGAGGTGTCTACGGACATGCCAATGTGAGTAGATCAATAGGTACCGCTCTGGCGGGAAGGTGACGGCATTCTATGCAGTCATGCCAGTGGCCACATGAGCTTGGAGGTGTCTACAGACATGCCAATGTGAGTAGATCAATAGGTACCGCTCTGGCGGGAAGGTGACGGCATTCTATGCAGTCATGACAGTGGCCACATGAGCTTGGAGGTGTCTACGGACATGCCAATGTGAGTAGATCAATAGGTACCGCTCTGGCGGGAAGGTGACGGCATTCTATGCAGTCATGACAGTGGCCACATGAGCTTGGAGGTGTCTACAGACATGCCAATGTGAGTAGATCAATAAGTACCGCTCTGGCGGGAAGGTGACGGCATTCTATGCAGTCATGACAGTGGCCACATGAGCTTGGAGGTGTCTACGGACATGCCAATGTGAGTAGATCAATAGGTACCGCTCTGGCGGGAAGGTGACGGCATTCTATGCAGTCATGACAGTGGCCACATGAGCTTGGAGGTGTCTACGGACATGCCAATGTGAGTAGATCAATAGGTACCGCTCTGGCGGGAAGGTGACGGCATTCTATGCAGTCATGCCAGTGGCCACATGAGCTTGGAGGTGTCTACGGACATGCCAATGTGAGTAGATCAATAGGTACCGCTCTGGCGGGAAGGTGACGGCACTCTATGCAGTCATGCCAGTGGCCACATGAGCTTGGAGGTGTCTACGGACATGCCAATGTGAGTAGATCAATAGGTACCGCTCTGGCGGGAAGGTGATGGCACTCTATGCAGTCATGCCAGTGGCCACATGAGCTTGGAGGTGTCTACGGACATGCCAATGTGAGTAGATCAATAGGTACCGCTCTGGCGGGAAGGTGACGGCATTCTATGCAGTCATGACAGTGGCCACATGAGCTTGGAGGTGTCTACAGACATGCCAATGTGAGTAGATCAATAGGTACCGCTCTGGCGGGAAGGTGACGGCATTCTATGCAGTCATGACAGTGGCCACATGAGCTTGGAGGTGTCTACAGACATGCCAATGTGAGTAGATCAATAGGTACCGCTCTGGCGGGAAGGTGACGGCATTCTATGCAGTCATGACAGTGGCCACATGAGCTTGGAGGTGTCTACAGACATGCCAATGTGAGTAGATCAATAGGTACCGCTCTGGCGGGAAGGTGATGGCACTCTATGCAGTCATGCCAGTGGCCACATGACCTTAGAGGTGTCTACGGACATGCCAATGTGAGTAGATCAATAGGTACCGCTCTGGCGGGAAGGTGACGGCATTCTATGCAGTCATGCCAGTGGCCACATGAGCTTGGAGGTGTCTACGGACATGCCAATGTGAGTAGATCAATAGGTACCGCTCTGGCGGGAAGGTGACGGCATTCTATGCAGTCATGACAGTGGCCACATGAGCTTGGAGGTGTCTACAGACATGCCAATGTGAGTAGATCAATAGGTACCGCTCTGGCGGGAAGGTGACGGCATTCTATGCAGTCATGACAGTGGCCACATGAGCTTGGAGGTGTCTACAGACATGCCAATGTGAGTAGATCAATAGGTACCGCTCTGGCGGGAAGGTGACGGCATTCTATGCAGTCATGACAGTGGCCACATGAGCTTGGAGGTGTCTACGGACATGCCAATGTGAGTAGATCAATAGGTACCGCTCTGGCGGGAAGGTGACGGCATTCTATGCAGTCATGCCAGTGGCCACATGAGCTTGGAGGTGTCTACGGACATGCCAATGTGAGTAGATCAATAGGTACCGCTCTGGCGGGAAGGTGACGGCATTCTATGCAGTCATGACAGTGGCCACATGAGCTTGGAGGTGTCTACAGACATGCCAATGTGAGTAGATCAATAGGTACCGCTCTGGCGGGAAGGTGACGGCATTCTATGCAGTCATGACAGTGGCCACATGAGCTTGGAGGTGTCTACGGACATGCCAATGTGAGTAGATCAATAGGTACCGCTCTGGCGGGAAGGTGACGGCATTCTATGCAGTCATGCCAGTGGCCACATGAGCTTGGAGGTGTCTACGGACATGCCAATGTGAGTAGATCAATAGGTACCGCTCTGGCGGGAAGGTGACGGCATTCTATGCAGTCATGCCAGTGGCCACATGAGCTTGGAGGTGTCTACAGACATGCCAATGTGAGTAGATCAATAGGTACCGCTCTGGCGGGAAGGTGACGGCATTCTATGCAGTCATGACAGTGGCCACATGAGCTTGGAGGTGTCTACGGACATGCCAATGTGAGTAGATCAATAGGTACCGCTCTGGCGGGAAGGTGACGGCATTCTATGCAGTCATGCCAGTGGCCACATGAGCTTGGAGGTGTCTACAGACATGCCAATGTGAGTAGATCAATAGGTACCGCTCTGGCGGGAAGGTGACGGCATTCTATGCAGTCATGACAGTGGCCACATGAGCTTGGAGGTGTCTACGGACATGCCAATGTGAGTAGATCAATAGGTACCGCTCTGGCGGGAAGGTGACGGCATTCTATGCAGTCATGCCAGTGGCCACATGAGCTTGGAGGTGTCTACGGACATGCCAATGTGAGTAGATCAATAAGTACCGCTCTGGCGGGAAGGTGACGGCATTCTATGCAGTCATGACAGTGGCCACATGAGCTTGGAGGTGTCTACGGACATGCCAATGTGAGTAGATCAATAGGTACCGCTCTGGCGGGAAGGTGACGGCATTCTATGCAGTCATGACAGTGGCCACATGAGCTTGGAGGTGTCTACAGACATGCCAATGTGAGTAGATCAATAGGTACCGCTCTGGCGGGAAGGTGACGGCATTCTATGCAGTCATGACAGTGGCCACATGAGCTTGGAGGTGTCTACAGACATGCCAATGTGAGTAGATCAATAGGTACCGCTCTGGCGGGAAGGTGACGGCATTCTATGCAGTCATGCCAGTGGCCACATGAGCTTGGAGGTGTCTACAGACATGCCAATGTGAGTAGATCAATAGGTACCGCTCTGGCGGGAAGGTGACGGCATTCTATGCAGTCATGCCAGTGGCCACATGAGCTTGGAGGTGTCTACGGACATGCCAATGTGAGTAGATCAATAGGTACCGCTCTGGCGGGAAGGTGACGGCATTCTATGCAGTCATGACAGTGGCCACATGAGCTTGGAGGTGTCTACAGACATGCCAATGTGAGTAGATCAATAGGTACCGCTCTGGCGGGAAGGTGACGGCATTCTATGCAGTCATGACAGTGGCCACATGAGCTTGGAGGTGTCTACGGACATGCCAATGTGAGTAGATCAATAGGTACCGCTCTGGCGGGAAGGTGACGGCATTCTATGCAGTCATGACAGTGGCCACATGAGCTTGGAGGTGTCTACAGACATGCCAATGTGAGTAGATCAATAGGTACCGCTCTGGCGGGAAGGTGACGGCATTCTATGCAGTCATGCCAGTGGCCACATGAGCTTGGAGGTGTCTACGGACATGCCAATGTGAGTAGATCAATAGGTACCGCTCTGGCGGGAAGGTGACGGCATTCTATGCAGTCATGCCAGTGGCCACATGAGCTTGGAGGTGTCTACGGACATGCCAATGTGAGTAGATCAATAGGTACCGCTCTGGCGGGAAGGTGACGGCATTCTATGCAGTCATGACAGTGGCCACATGAGCTTGGAGGTGTCTACAGACATGCCAATGTGAGTAGATCAATAGGTACCGCTCTGGCGGGAAGGTGACGGCATTCTATGCAGTCATGACAGTGGCCACATGAGCTTGGAGGTGTCTACAGACATGCCAATGTGAGTAGATCAATAGGTACCGCTCTGGCGGGAAGGTGACGGCATTCTATGCAGTCATGACAGTGGCCACATGAGCTTGGAGGTGTCTACAGACATGCCAATGTGAGTAGATCAATAGGTACCGCTCTGGCGGGAAGGTGACGGCATTCTATGCAGTCATGACAGTGGCCACATGAGCTTGGAGGTGTCTACGGACATGCCAATGTGAGTAGATCAATAGGTACCGCTCTGGCGGGAAGGTGACGGCATTCTATGCAGTCATGACAGTGGCCACATGAGCTTGGAGGTGTCTACAGACATGCCAATGTGAGTAGATCAATAGGTACCGCTCTGGCGGGAAGGTGACGGCATTCTATGCAGTCATGACAGTGGCCACATGAGCTTGGAGGTGTCTACAGACATGCCAATGTGAGTAGATCAATAGGTACCGCTCTGGCGGGAAGGTGACGGCATTCTATGCAGTCATGCCAGTGGCCACATGAGCTTGGAGGTGTCTACGGACATGCCAATGTGAGTAGATCAATAGGTACCGCTCTGGCGGGAAGGTGACGGCATTCTATGCAGTCATGACAGTGGCCACATGAGCTTGGAGGTGTCTACAGACATGCCAATGTGAGTAGATCAATAGGTACCGCTCTGGCGGGAAGGTGACGGCATTCTATGCAGTCATGACAGTGGCCACATGAGCTTGGAGGTGTCTACGGACATGCCAATGTGAGTAGATCAATAGGTACCGCTCTGGCGGGAAGGTGACGGCATTCTATGCAGTCATGCCAGTGGCCACATGAGCTTGGAGGTGTCTACGGACATGCCAATGTGAGTAGATCAATAAGTACCGCTCTGGCGGGAAGGTGACGGCATTCTATGCAGTCATGACAGTGGCCACATGAGCTTGGAGGTGTCTACGGACATGCCAACGTGAGTAGATCAATAGGTACCGCTCTGGCGGGAAGGTGACGGCATTCTATGCAGTCATGACAGTGGCCACATGAGCTTGGAGGTGTCTACGGGCATGCCAATGTGAGTAGATCAATAGGTACCGCTCTGGCGGGAAGGTGACGGCATTCTATGCAGTCATGACAGTGGCCACATGAGCTTGGAGGTGTCTACGGACATGCCAATGTGAGTAGATCAATAAGTACCGCTCTGGCGGGAAGGTGACGGCATTCTATGCAGTCATGACAGTGGCCACATGAGCTTGGAGGTGTCTACAGACATGCCAACGTGAGTAGATCAATAGGTACCGCTCTGGCGGGAAGGTGACGGCATTCTATGCAGTCATGACAGTGGCCACATGAGCTTGGAGGTGTCTACGGGCATGCCAATGTGAGTAGATCAATAGGTACCGCTCTGGCGGGAAGGTGACGGCATTCTATGCAGTCATGACAGTGGCCACATGAGCTTGGAGGTGTCTACAGACATGCCAATGTGAGTAGATCAATAGGTACCGCTCTGGCGGGAAGGTGACGGCATTCTATGCAGTCATGCCAGTGGCCACATGAGCTTGGAGGTGTCTACGGACATGCCAATGTGAGTAGATCAATAGGTACCGCTCTGGCGGGAAGGTGACGGCATTCTATGCAGTCATGCCAGTGGCCACATGAGCTTGGAGGTGTCTACAGACATGCCAATGTGAGTAGATCAATAAGTACCGCTCTGGCGGGAAGGTGACGGCATTCTATGCAGTCATGACAGTGGCCACATGAGCTTGGAGGTGTCTACGGACATGCCAATGTGAGTAGATCAATAGGTACCGCTCTGGCGGGAAGGTGACAGCATTCTATGCAGTCATGCCAGTGGCCACATGAGCTTGGAGGTGTCTACGGACATGCCAACGTGAGTAGATCAATAGGTACCGCTCTGGCGGGAAGGTGACGGCATTCTATGCAGTCATGCCAGTGGCCACATGAGCTTGGAGGTGTCTACGGACATGCCAATGTGAGTAGATCAATAGGTACCGCTCTGGCGGGAAGGTGACGGCATTCTATGCAGTCATGCCAGTGGCCACATGAGCTTGGAGGTGTCTACGGACATGCCAACGTGAGTAGATCAATAGGTACCGCTCTGGCGGGAAGGTGACGGCATTCTATGCAGTCATGCCAGTGGCCACATGAGCTTGGAGGTGTCTACGGACATGCCAATGTGAGTAGATCAATAGGTACCTCTCCGGCGGGAAGGTGACGGTGCTCCATGCAGTCATGCCAGTGGCCACATGACCTTGGAGGTGTCTACAAACAACGCCGGCTCTTCGGCTTAGAAATGGAGATGAGCACCAACCCCCAGAGTCGGGCATGACTGGACTTAATGTCAGGAGAAACCTTTACTTTACCTATTGAACACTTTATCCGCATTTTCTCTCCTGAAAATGTCCCTCCTCTTTCCCATGTTTGGCTGCCCCGTGGCCTTGTCTCCGTGTCTCCGTCCTTTGACATCCTTTGACATCTTGGGCCGTGGATGGGAAGCGGAGTGTGCCGGGTGTAGCCGGCCCTTTTGCTCTCTCTCTCTCTCTCTCGCTCATCCTGCCTGATCTGCTTTGACTAAAATGGGAGCTGCTGGTGAATATTTGATGCCTCCCAAAGGGCAGATAGAACATATTGTGCATTTTACAGCACAAATCTCCGCCTAGAGACACGCGGAGACGAGGCTGCGAAAGAAGCAGGCAGACACTTTCTCGGAGGGCGAGGGAGAGATAAATCATCCCCGCCTCTCGCCCGCCTTCCATGCGCAATTGCTTCACTTATGGGGAAGAGCCGTCAAAAGGGGCCGCGGCAGCCAGTAGCCGAGATGGCTTTTGAACGTGGTTGTGAACTTGTTACATGAACGGCTTATGGGCCAAGACTGTGCAGGACGGAACCGCTGTGTTTAGAAGCAGCGGCAAAGCGATGCTCGGAGTGAGCCAAAGTGGCCATTAGACATGTCCAAAAAATCGTTTTGAATCGTATATCGGAATTATTTCGGATTGTTCTCGCTTTTTGATACGTATTCCGAGACATTGTCTCACAGCGCAACCAGCAATGTAATTCGAACCATTGTTGGCCCATTCTCTAATTGTTTCTTAATGTTTCGTTAATTCCCCCCCCCCTCCCCCCAATTTTTAAAAATATATAACCGAGCCAAGTAAATGACTTCGGAGGGCCGCATCCGGCCCCCGGGCCTTAGTTTGGGGACCCCTGGTCTGAAGGATTGTGGACCGGCCCTCGACTTGAAAAGTTTGAGGACCCCTGACCAAGACACTACACTTGGAGGACCATCATCCTCAAGCTACGAGGAATTGCCTAAGTAGTAATTAAGTAAGTGGCTCCACAGACTGAGTTGAATCATCAGTGTAGATGGGGCCTCGGTCCTTCCTTTCTGCTCCCGATGCGGAGGCTCCGTTGGCTGCCAAGGCCACGCCGGTCCACGTTTGCCAGGCCGGCCGTCTTGCCGTCATGCGGCTTTTGCGGAGCCATCCGAGTGCTTTGCCCGAGGCCTGCCCAGTGTTGGTGGTAGCGGCACGGTTGCCCTCATCCATAATGCAGGCGGCAGCTAATGGGCCTTCGGGGTATGCGCTTCTGAGAGCTTGAGATTGAGCAAGGATGGAAGCGGCGCATGGAAGTTCTGCAGCATCTTCTGGACACACTTGGCCCAGAGATGGCCGCCCTGGAAAAAGGGCAAACAGCATGCTTCTCATCATTTCTCCTCCACAAAAGTATCACTTTTAAATGAATTTTTATCCAAGAAACACATAAACATACTGTATATCAGGGGTCCCCAAACTTTTAAAACAGGGGGCCAGTTCATGATCCTTCAGACCGTTGGAGGGCCGGACCAAGCAATAATTAATAATAATAATAATAATAATAATAATAATAATAATAATAATAACAACAATAATAATAACAAATAGGGTTGGAAGAGACCCTTTGGGCCATTGAGTCCAATCCCCTTCTGCCTTTGTTCACCAAAAGCACAAGCAAAGCACCCCAGACAGATGGCCACCCAGCCTCAATGTTAATAATAATAATAATAATAATAATAAAGAGGGTTGGAAGAGACCCTTTGGGTCATTTAGTCCAACCCCCTTCTGCCTCTGTGCACTGAAAGCACAAGCAAAGCACCCCAGACAGATGGCCACCCAGCCTCAATGTTAATAATAATAATAATAATAATAATAATAATAATAATAATAATAATAATAATAAAGAGAGTTGGAAGAGACCCTTTGGGCCATTGAGTCCAATTCCCTTCTGCCTTAGTGCACCAAAAGCACAAGCAAAGCACCCCAGACAGATGGCCACCCAGCCTCAATGTTAATAATAATAATAATAATAATAATAATAATAATAATAATAATAATAATAATAATAATAATAAAGAGGGTTGGAAGAGACCCCTTGGGTCATTTAGTCCAACCCCCTTCTGCCTCTGTGGACCAAAAGCACAAGCAAAGCATCCCAGACAGATGGCCACCCAGCCTCAATGTTAATAATAATAATAATAATAATAATAATAATAATAATAATAATAATAATGGTTGTAAGAGAAGAAGAGACCCCTTGGGTCATTTAGCCCAACTCACTTCTGCCCTTGTGCTCTGGGGGCCGGATAAATAGCTTCGATGGGCCGCATCCGGCCCCCAGGCCTTAGTTTGGGGACCCCTGCTGAATATACTCGAGTATAAGCCTAGTTTTTCAGCCCTTAAAATACAAATACATGTATGTAAAAATAGTAAAGGTAAAGGTTTTCCCCTGACGTTAAGTCCAGTCATGTCTGACTCTCTGGGTGCTCATCTTCATTTCTAAGCCCAAGAGCCGGCGTTATCCACAGACACCTCCAAGTCCATGTGGCCATAGGCATGACTGCATGGAGCACCGTTACTGTATATACTCGAGTATAAGTCTAGTTTTTCAGCCCTTTTTTAAAGACTGAAAAAGCCCCCCTTGGCTTATACTCGGGTGAGGGTCCTGGTTGGCTTATATTTGGGTCAGCTTATACTCGAGAATATATGGTACATTTATTATTTTTCTCTGTTATTATTGGTATTATGACATTTATTATTTTTCCCTATTATTGTTGCTACTATTACATTCATTTTATTCTATTTTTATTATTATTATTAATGCATTTATTATTTCACTCTGATATTATTATTATTGTGATTGCAATAAATGAATTTTTATCCAAGAAGCACACAAACGTACTGTATATAGGGTTGTTGTATGTCTTTCGGGCTGTGTGGCCATGTTCCAGAATAATAATAATAATAATAATAATAATAATAATAATAATAATAATAATTGTGCGGTTTTCTGGCATTGTATATTTCTGCCGCTTCTATGACTGTTCATTTGGGTTTTGATGATTCCGTAGCCCACTTGTCGATGGATGTCCAGAATCAGCAGCATCCACCGCGGTCCTTTTTATCCTGGGCGACGACCGAGCCAGTATAGACTTCGTTTGGGTTTGATTCTCCATAATGCTAATGGGTTAGGTGCTCTTGGTTCTGCTCCTCAGCTGAGGCCTCTCTGGCTTGGTTGGACCTACCGGTAGTTACACTACCGCCAGCACAGCCCTCAGTCATCATTGGAGCAGCTAAGCCCCCCCACCACGTCAAGGTGGCACCTGCGGAGGGGGCAAATCAGGACAAATGCAATTCAGGCCAAGATCGAAAAATCAGCTGATGACCCAAAATGCAGACTGTGCAAGGAAACTGATGAAACCATTGATCATCTCCTCAGCTGCTGTAAGAAAATTGCACAGACAGACTACAAACAGAGGCACAATTATGTGGCCCAAATGATTCATTGGAACTTATGCCTCAAGTACCACCTCCCAGCAGCAAAGAACTGATGGGATCACAAACCTGCAAAAGTCTTGGAAAATGAGCACGCAAAGATACTGTGGGACTTCCAAATCCAGACTGACAAAGTTCTGGAACACAACACACCAGACATCACAGTTGTGGAAAAGAAAAAGGTTTGGATCATTGATGTCGCCATCCCAGGTGACAGTCGCATTGACGAAAAATTACAGGAAAAACTCAGCCACTATCAGGACCTCAAGATTGAACTTCAAAGACTCTGGCAGAAACCAGTGCAGGTGGTCCCGGTGGTGATGGGCACACTGGGTGCCGTGCCGAAAGATCTCAGCCGGCATTTGGAAACAATAGACATTGACAAAATCACGATGTGCCAACTGCAAAAGGCCACCCTGCTGGGATCTGCACGCATCATCCGAAAATACATCACACAGTCCTAGACACTTGGGAAGTGTTCGACTTGTGGTTTTGTGAAACGAAATCCAGCATATCTATCTTGTTTGCTGTGTTATACAATATAATAATAATAATAATAATAATAATAATAATAATAATAATAATAATAATAATAATACAGTCCTAGACACTTGGGAAGTGTCCGACTTGTGATTTTGTGATACGAAACCCAGCATATCTATCTTGTTTGCTGTGTCATACAACGTCGTTGTGTCAATAATAATAATAATAATAATAATAATAATAATAATAATAATAATAATACATCACACAGTCCTAGACACTTGGGAAGTGTCCGACTTGTGATTTTGTGATACGAAACCCAGCATATCTATCTTGTTTGCTGTGTCATAATAAAATAATAATAATAATAATAATAATAATAATAATAATAATAATAATAATAATACATCACACAGTCCTAGACACTTGGGAAGTGTCCGACTTGTGATTTTGTGATACGAAATCCAGCATATCTATCTTGTTTGCTGTGTTATACAATATAATAATAATAATAATAATAATAATAATAATAATAATAATAATAATAATACAGTCCTAGACACTTGGGAAGTGTTCGACTTGTGATTTTGTGATACGAAACCCAGCATATCTATCTTGTTTGCTGTGTCATACAACGTCGTTGTGTCAATAATAATAATAATAATAATAATAATAATAATAATGTTATTCTTATACCCCTCCCCATCTCCCCGAAGGGACTCGAGGCGGCTTACATGGGGCCAAGCCCAGGTCACAACAATATAAAAACAAAACAATAAAACCAATCAATCAAACAAAAAAAGCAAGTCATAAAAAACCACATACAAGATAAAGTGTTAAAATCATGGATTGGATTCAAAGAATCTAGGCCAAAGTGCTAAAAGTGCAAATATATCATGTCATCAGGGGAGGGTGGTTAGTGAGGTATGGATGGTATGGACCTCACAACCTCTGAGGATGCCTGCCATAGATGTGGGCGAAACGTCAGGAGAGAATACTTCTGGAACATGATCATACATCCCGGAAAATACACAACAACCCTGTGATCCCGGCCATGAAAGCCTTCAACAACATACTGTATATACTTGAGTATAAGCCTAGTTTTTCAGCCCTTTTTTTAAGACCGAAAAAGCCCCCCTCGGCTTATACTCGGGTGAGGGTCCTGGTTGGCTTATATTTGGGTCAGCTTATACTCGAGAATATATGGTACATTTATTATTTTTCTCTATTATTATTGGTATTATTACATTTATTATTATTCGCTATGATTGTTGCTACTATTGCATTTTTTACTCTATTTTTATTATTATTATTACATTTATTATTTTACTCTCTTATTACATGTATTATTTTCCTGTATTTATTATTATTATTATTATTATTATTATTATTATTATTATTATTGTATGACACAGCAAACAAGATAGATATGCTGGATGTCGTATCACAAAATCAAAAGTCAAACACTTCCCAAGTGTCTAGGACTGCCACTTATTATTATTATTATTATTATTATTATTGTTAGTATGACACAGCAAACAAGATAGATATGCTGGATGTCGTATCACAAAATCGCAAGTCGAACACTTCCCAAGTGTCTAGGACTGTATTATTATTATTATTATTATTATTATTATTATTATTATTATTATTATTATTATTATTATTATTAGTATGACACAGCAAACAAGATAGATATGCTGGATTTCATATTATTATTATTATTATTATTATTATTATTGTATGACACAGCAAACAAGACAGATATGCTGGATGTCGTATCACAAAATCACAAGTCGAACACTTCCCAAGTGTCTAGGACTGTGTATTATTATTATTATTATTATTATTATTATTATTATTATTATTATTATTATTATTGTATGACACAGCAAACAAGACAGATATGCTGGATGTCGTATCACAAAATCACAAGTCGAACACTTCCCAAGTGTCTAGGACTGTATTATTATTATTATTATTATTATTATTATTATTATTATTATTGTATGACACAGCAAACAAGACAGATATGCTGGATGTCGTATCACAAAATCACAAGTCGAACACTTCCCAAGTGTCTAGGACTGTATTATTATTATTATTATTATTATTATTATTATTATTATTATTGTATGACACAGCAAACAAGACAGATATGCTGGATTTCGTATCACAAAATCACAAGTCGAACACTTCCCAAGTGTCTAGGACTGTGTATTATTATTATTATTATTATTATTATTATTATTATTATTATTATTATTATTGTATGACACAGCAAACAAGACAGATATGCTGGATTTCGTATCACAAAATCACAAGTCGAACACTTCCCAAGTGTCTAGGACTGTGTATTATTATTATTATTATTATTATTATTATTATTATTATTATTATTATTATTGTATGACACAGCAAACAAGACAGATATGCTGGATTTCGTATCACAAAATCACAAATCGAACACTTCCCAAGTGTCTAGGACTGTATTATTATTATTATTATTATTATTATTATTATTATTATTATTATTATTATTGTATGACACAGCAAACAAGATAGATATGCTGGATTTCGTATCATAAAATCACAAGTCGAACACTTCCCAAGTGTCTAGGACTATGTGATGTATTTTCGGATGATGCGTGCAGATCCCAGCAGGGTGGCCTCATTATTATTATTATTATTACTACAGACGAAATCCCGACCCAGAATCAGGTTTCTACTCAGAGAGTTCTAGCTTTTGTAATAAGCCAGGAAAGGGAAGGATGCATCTAAGTGACAAGTGGTGGGTCTCACCCACCTCTCCAAGAATCCTGTCCATCTTTGGTGGGTTGGCTCGTCTCGTCTTACAAACAAGCTCTCCCCTCCACCGGCAACGTTGCATCTCCCACTCTCTAATGGAGTCCGTAGCCTGCGAGGGTTGCTGCCGGCAGGGCATCTAATGGATCCCTGGCTGTGAAAGCGAGCAAAGACGCTCGAGGGGCAAGCTGTCCCTCCCGGCTGGGAACCAAAGTGCTGAGTTCAAGCAGGTACAAGGCAAAAACTACGCTTAGTTGGGTACTGGGAGCACTTTTGATATCATCCAGCTGAGCAGGACACTCACTTCAGGGCCAAAGGAAGATTGGAAAGACCAAAAAAGATTCCCAATTGTCAGAATTCTGTGTCGAATATCGCCTCGTAAGTACGAATTTAACCATTTTCAGCCGACTTACGAGGACGAATGATAATTTTGCACAACCCTAATAAACATTCCTTATCTATTTAAGAAGTGTGAAGTCATCCGTTTTCAAGATCTCTTAAGTGTGGAGTAGATACGAGGGTTGAATGAAAAGTAATGCCTCCACCTTTGTTACAGTAGAGTCTCACTTTTCCAAGACTCACTTATCCAACGTTCTGGATTATCCAATGCATTTTTGTAGTCAATGTTTTCAATATATCATGATATTTTGGTGCTAAATTCTTAAATACGGTAAATATAACATAACATTACTGTGTGTTGAACTACTTTTTCTGTCAAATTTGTTGTATAACATGATGTTTTGGTGCTTAATTTGTAAAATCATAACCTGTTTTGATGTTTAATAGGCTTTTTCTTAATCTCTCCTTATTATCCAACATATTCGCTTATCCAACGTTCTGCCGGCCCATTTATGTTGGATAAGTCAGACTCTACTGTACTTCGGTTTGGATGGGAATATTTTAATAAATCAAACGCAGAAATAATCCTCTTTAACTACCCTTATTCACTTTTCCACATCATCACCAGACAATTGGATACATTTCTGCCAACAATGAAGAAGTTTTCTGAAGCTGTCACGGAAGAAGTCGACACTCGGTTTCCGCAACTGGCGTCTCACAGGACCCATTGTGCACAGATATTCCAATAGCCAATAAAGCAATAATATGACCCACACATTCTTGTGAAATGCCGAGATGCTTGAAATTTCTCTCTGAGTCATACGACGATCGTCCTGAATCAATCTGTCAAACTTTGGCTTGTAAAACTCGGTGGTTGCTGTCACAGGACGTCCAACTCTTTGTTTGTCACACAAGTCAGATGATCCCACCTCAACGTCTCTAAACTTACTCGCCCAACAACACACAGGACTCACTTCAACACAATCCCCATAAACAGCTGGCATTCTCTGATGAATCTTCTTTGGGGTGACACCTTCTGCTGCCAAGAATTCAGTGACGGCATGTTGCTTAAGTCACATTGACCAACCGTCTGCACAGGGTCCCATACTTGGCACTTTAACAACACAACCGTCCAATGCTAAGGCTTCCCCGTCTGCGCAGGGTTCCATACTTGGCGCTTTAACAACACAACCGTCCAATGCTAAGGCTTCCCCGTCTGCGCAGGGTTCCATACTTGGCGCTTTAACAACACAACCGTCCAATGCTAAGGCTTCCCCGTCTGCGCAGGGTTCCATACTTGGCACTTTAACAACACAACCGTCCAATGCTAAGGCTTCCCCGTCTGCGCAGGGTTCCATACTTGGCGCTTTAACAACACAACCATTCAATGCTAAGGCTTCCCTGTCTGCGCAGGGTTCCATACTTGGCACTTTAACAACACAACCGTCCAATGCTAAGGCTTCCCCGTCTGCGCAAGGTTCCATACTTCACTCTTTAACAACACAATCGTTCAATGCTAAGGCTTCCCCGTCTGCGCAGGGTTCCATATTTCTCATTTAACAACACAACCGTTCAATGCTAAGGCTTCCCCGTCTGCGCAGGGTTCCATACTTTGCACTTTAACAACACAACCGTTCAATGCTAAGGCTTCCCCGTCTGCGCAGGGTTCCATACTTGGCGCTTTAACAACACAACCGTTCAATGCTAAGGCTTCCCCGTCTGCGCAGGGTTCCATACTTGGCACTTTAACAACACAACCGTCCAATGCTAAGGCTTCCCCGTCTGCGCAAGGTTCCATACTTCACTCTTTAACAACACAATCGTTCAATGCTAAGGCTTCCCCGTCTGCGCAGGGTTCCATATTTCTCATTTAACAACACAACCGTTCAATGCTAAGGCTTCCCCGTCTGCGCAGGGTTCCATACTTTGCACTTTAACAACACAACCGTTCAATGCTAAGGCTTCCCCGTCTGCGCAAGGTTCCATACTTCACTCTTTAACAACACAACCATTCAATGCTAAGGCTTCCCCGTCTGCGCAGGGTTCCATACTTGGCACTTTAACAACACAACCGTTCAATGCTAAGGCTTCCCCGTCTGCGCAGGGTTCCATACTTCACTCTTTAACAACACAACCGTTCAATGCTAAGGCTTCTCAGTCTGCGCAAGGTTCCATACTTCACTCTTTAACAACACAACCGTTCAATGCTAAGGCTTCCCCGTCTGCGCAGGGTTCCATACTTGGCACTTTAACAACACAACCGTTTAATGCTAAGGCTTCCCCGTCTGCGCAGGGTTCCATACTTGGCCCTTTAACAACACAACCTTTCAATGCTAAGGCTTCCCCGTCTGCGCAGGGTTCCATACTTCGCCCTTTAACAACACAACCGTTCAATGCTAAGGCTTCTCCATCTGCGTAGGGTCCCATCCTTGGCACTTTAACAACACAACCATTCAATGCTAAGGCTTCCCCGTCTGCGCAGGGTTCCATACTTCGCCCTTTAACAACACAACCATTCAATGCTAAGGCTTCCCCGTCTGCGCAGGGTTCCATACTTTGCACTTTAACAACACAAACGTTCAATGCTAAGGCTTCTCCATCTGCGCAGGGTTCCATACTTGGCCCTTTAACAACACAACCATTCAATGCTAAGGCTTCTTCGTCTGCGCAGGGTTCCATACTTCACACTTTAACAACACAACCGTTCAATACTAATTGCGGGTGTCGCTGTGTGTAATTCTGTTCTCCCCGAATGCAACAGGACTCTTTCCAAGCCAAGTCGTCTCCTTCCTTGGGCCACCTCTGCTCCTTCCTAAGCCTGGTCCTGGCGGCCTTAATGGCCACCGTGGTGCTGGGCCCAGGGCTCCAAAAGCAATTAAAGGCTCCTTCTCCAGCAGCATCAGCCGCAGCCCAAGTCTCTCGCTTGGAGCGGGCTCCAGGCAGCGGGGAAGCTGCCACAATGGATCACTCGCAGAAGGGAGGAAGGAAGGAAAGAAAGAAAGAAGGAAGGAAAGAAGAGGGAGAGCCGTTGGAGCGTGCAACCAGGCAAGCAGGTGGGCAAAGGAGCCTGCCTATTTCCTCTTTAATCCCAATGCTGGAATTCCTCTTTTATTTATTTATTTTCTCACCAAAATAAATACATTTTATCATTAAAACAAACAATTTTTTAAAATTTTATTGCAACAATAATAATTTTAAAAAATCTAATCACGTTTTATTGATTAGCCCGTCGGCCGTATCAAAACATTGGACACATAGACACACATACAACTTACAACTTGTTAAAATAAACAAGCTGTTAACAAGATCCCGTTCAGGTCAAATATCTGCATCACCTCCACCGTTTACCCCAATTGATTCCAAATATGCCGTTCTCAGCTGTGTTGCTTTGAATAGGAAAAATGGCTGTTTTGTGTGTTATTTTAGGAATCTGGCCGGCCAACCAAAATGAAATTTTAATACGTGGGTCCCAGTGTGTTTTGGGAATAATGTATGGCCCGCAACAATAATAATTTTGATTCTTACCCACCTCTCCTTGCGGCTCAAGTTGTGTTACCGAATAATGAAAGCACCCAAACATCTAATTCACCACGGAAAAAGAAAAGGAAGGAAAAATGCCATTTCTGGGCTGCCTGGTCATGTTCCAGAAGCATTTTCTCCTGATGTTTCACCCACATCTATGGCAGGCATCCTCAGACGATCTGAGGTCTGTTGGAAGCTAGGTAAGTGGGGTTTATATATCCGTGGAAGGTCCAGAGTGTGAGAAAGAGCTCTTGTCTGTTTGAGGCTAGTGTGAATGTTGCAATTGGCCAGCCTGATTAGCATTTAATGGCCTTGCAGATTCAAAGCCTGGCTGCTTCCTCCCTTGGGGCATCATTGTTAGCTGGCCCTGATTGTTTCCTGCCTGGATTTCCCCTGTTTTCAGAGTGTTGTTCTTTATTTAGGCTTTTCCTTAATCCCTATTTTCCAACATTTTCGCTTATCCACGCTTTTATTTTTCAGTGATTGGTTTGGGGCGGGAGGCGCCAAAATTTTGTTCGCCTACACTTGAAAATTACCTTGGGCCGGCCCTGCTCCGGGAACATGTAATGGTGTAGAAAGCACAAATATGGCCAATTCCTGTGTAATTTCCATAGCGGTGGGAAGAAACGAAAAGGGAAAAGGGAAAAAGAAAGAGAATGATTCCCTCTCCTGGCACGGTTCTCTCTTGTTTCGCGTAAACTCTCAAACCGACCCCAGCTCCCAGCATCCCCTGAGGCTTCTTCCTCAGCCGTCCTGGGATTGCCAACCGGAGAGCGATCGTACAGCCCTGAGCATTTCCTAAATGAAGGCGGCGCGGATATTATCGTCTTTTCGTCATGCAGCGGGCTGGAAGGCGTTGCTGGTGGCGGCCCGGTTTTCTCCCCGGCCTTGTCTGTCTGGGTCAAGAATTGAGCCTCCTTTCCTCTCCCAGCCGATGGAATGGGAAGATGGATCTATTGTGGGAGATGCGACTTGTGGTGCTCACAGCCCTGTCATCCTCTGCAAAAAAAAATCCAAGGCATTTTTGTAGTCAGTGTTTTCAATATATCTTGATATTTTGGTGCTAAATTCATAAATACAGTAATTACAACATAACATTACCACGTATTGAACTACTTTTTCTGTATAACATGATGTTTTGGTGCTTAATTTGTAAAATCATAACCTAATTTGATGTATAATAGGCTTTTCTTTAATCTCTTCTTATTATCCAACATATCCGCTTATACAACGTTCTGCCAGCTCGTTTACGTTGGATAAGCGAGACTCTACTGTATTCAAAAACATTTAACCTACTGATGCCTCAATTAATGTAATTTTATTGGTACAGTAGAGTCTCACTTATCCAAGCTAAACGGGCCAGCAGAAGCTTGGATAAGCGAATATCTTGGATAATGAGGAGGGATTAAGGAAAAGCCTATTAAACATCAATTTAGGTTATGATTTTACAAATTAAGCACCAAAACATCATGTTATACAACAAATTTGACAGAAAAAGTAGTTCAATGCGCAGTAATGTTATGTTGTAATTACTGTATTTACGAATTTAGCACCAAAATATCACGATATATTGAAAACACTGACTATAAAAATGGCTTGGATTATCCAGAAGCTTGGATAAGTACGACTCTACTGTATCTATTTTTATTTCTGAAATTTCCCACCCTCGGCTTATACTTGAGTCAATAATTTCCCAGTTTTTTTGTGGTAAAATTAGATGCCTCAGCTTATATTCAGGCCGGCTTATATTTGAGTATATACGGTAATAGCCATCCCAACCAATTTGGTGTCACCTGCAGTTTGAGTCAGGTTGCTTTCAATTCAGTTCATCCAAGTAAAGGTGACGGCGGAGCCGGTCCAACAATGAGGCGAATTAAGCAGTCGCTTGGGGCGCAAACCATACGGGGGCGCAGTCGAGACTGCTTTTTCTGTTGATTTGTTGTAAAACATGATGTTTTGGTGCTTAATTTGTAAAATCTTAATGTAATTTGATGTTTAATAGGCTTTTCCTTAATCCCTCCTTATTATCCACATTTTCACTTATCCAACGCTTTTATTTTTCAGTGATTGGCAAAATTCTGTTCGCCTACACTTGAAAATTACCTAGAGCCGGCTCTGGGAGACAGCACCTAAAAGCACAGTGTTCCACCTAACAAGAGAGCCAGCTCTGGCTACACTGGATCATTCAGCGGATTTGGAAAGCTGTTGTGCACGGAAATCCACAATTTTTTCCTCCATGGGTGGCATGAATCCACCAGAAGAAGTTTTAACCGCGGAGCCGCTGGGAGGGAAGGGAAGCCGGCGACTCTTTCACACTCTCCCCACTCACGGATTCCTCTTCTGCATCCCTTCCTTCAGAAGCCCAGAACGGGGACGTTTTCCTAATTGTTACAGCTGTGCGGTGACAAAGGCCCCGCTCGCGGCCCCTCCAGGACGATTGACCTGCGGGGCCTGGGATGGCGAGGCCTCGCCTGCCTAACCTGCTCTTTGCCCATCGCTGCGCTTGGCTTCGCGTACAGAGCAGCCTCCCCCCCCCCCCGCTGTCAAATTAGTGAGTCAGAAGACGTAAGAGAGACCACTGCTACTAATTTGTACATTAACTGGTTCTGACAGAAATATTTCACAAGTGAAAAAGCAGAGAATGCGCCTCAAGAAAATGTGCAGCATCCATACCGCCGACTTCTGCTTAACTGTTTCATGCAGGGAGGTAAGGCCAAGGGAAATCCCCCACTCCCACCCCACTCTCGCTATTTGTTCTACTTGGGTGTTTCCCCAAGTTGTAGGCGAAGGAGGGCCACGGGATAGGCCACCCACACGGCCCAGAACAGGAACCCTGTAGCGTGGTTGCCGGTGCCTCCTGCTCCTCCTAAACAACACTGCTCTCTGCTCTTACGAAGCTTTGAAAGCTTTCAAATGCAAGGCTTGGGAGGACGTGGAATAGTTGCAACGAAGGCCAAAGATAGGATTCTCTCGTGTACAGAATCAGGTCATAACTTGAGAGTCAGCCAAAAGAGGGGCATTCTCCATCTTCTTCTCCATTTTCTCCATCTTCTCATCCATCTTTCCTACATCTTCTTTGTCATCTTCTTCTCCATCTTCTTCACCATATTTTTCTCCATCTTCTTTGCCACCTTTTCCTCCTTCTTTGTCATCTTCTTCTCCATCTTCTTCGCCATCTTTCCTCCATCTTCTTTGTCATCTTCTTCTCCATCTTCTTTACCATCTTCTTCTCCATCTTCTTCACCATCTTCTCCTCCATCTTCTCCATTTTCTCCATCTTCTCCATCTTCTTCTCCATCTTCTTCATCATCTTCTCCTACATCTTCTCCATTTTCTCCATCTTCTCCATCTTCTTCTCCATCTTCTTCATCATCTTCTCCTACATCTTCTCCATTTTCTCCATCTTCTCCATCTTCTTTACCATCTTCTTCTCCATCTTCTTCACCATCTTCTCCTCCATCTTCTCCATTTTCTCCATCTTCTTCTCCATCTTCTTCATCATCTTCTCCTACATCTTCTCCATTTTCTCCATCTTCTCCATCTTTTCCTCCATCTTCTATGTCATCTTCTTCACCATCTTCTTCACCATCTTCTCCATTTTCTTCATCTTCTCCATCTTCTCCATCTTCTTTGTCATCTTCTTTCTCCATCTTCTTCACCATCTTCTCCATCTTTTCCTCCATATTCTTTGTCATCTTCTTCGCCATTTTCTCCTCTATCTTCTCCTCCACCTTCTCCTCCATCTTCTTCACCATCTTCTTCTCCATTGTCTTCTTCATCTTCTTCTGTAGGAGAACATGGATGCGTCTACCAACAATGGGGACATGTGGCTTTCATGTCAGTGGAACAGAGAAGTAGCTCCAGATTTAATCTGACTTTGCAAGGAACTGCACATGGCGCACTCTCCAAATAGGCTCAGCACTTTGGAGAGCTCCTTTGAGGTTTAAGTTAAACCTGGAGCAGGAATTCTACCTTCCTATTCTATATTCCAGTGCTGAGGAGTCACCAAGTCACTCTTTTCCACTGACATTACGGTTACAGCGAGCGCCATGAAGATGTATCCCAACCCCTGCCAATGTCCTTCCCAAACACTACAGCCCACCACCCTTGGAATGCTTTCGTTTTGGGACCATTTCATCCTAGATTGTGCATTTTCGTTCACCACAGGCAGGCATCCCAGAGTTCTCCATTGCTGTGGAATTTGCATGGCCCCGCCCACTGCCCTTCCCTTTCAAATCTGTCTATGTAACAAACAGAGCACAACTGAGCTGCAACTAAACTTACTGGAGGAGTTTGGAGATTGACTCCACATGGAGGAAGTTGTAGTTCACCCTGCATCAAGTCAGAGCCCTGTGACTCCTACTGGGGAATGTAGAGGAGTTGTAGTTCACTTACACCCAGAACGCTATGAACCCAAACAATGATGGCTCTGGACCAAACTTGCCATGCATCCCCGATATGCCCAGATTTGGATACTGGTGGGTTTGGAGGGGAATTGGCCTGGACATTTGGGAGTAGTAGGTACTGGGATTTATAGTTCACCTGCAATTGAACTCCACCGATGATGGACCAGGACCAAACTTGGCACACAGAGCCCCCATAACCAATAGAACATATTTGACAAGTTTTGGGGAAAGGGAGTTATAGTTCACCTGCATCCAGAGAAACAGTGACCCCCACCGACAATGGACTGGGACCAAACTTCGCACAGAGAAGCCACATGACCAACTGAAGATACTGCAGGGGTTTGTGGGAATGGGCCTTGATTTCGGGAGTTGTAGTTCACCTGCATCCAAAGAGAGCTGAACCCAGTCACCAACGGATCTGGACCACACTTGGCACACAGACTCAATATAGCCTATTGTGGATACTGACAGATGTTTTGGGACAATTGCCCCAGGAATCTGGGAGTTGTAGTAGTTCAACCCCATCTAGAGAGCACTGCAGCCTGGCGATGATCAGCCAACGACGGATCTGACAGAGCGCACGGTTAGGATAAACACACATGCAGCAGAAAATCAACGAAGAATCACTGGCACTAATAAAGAGGCTGAAGCCTGTTTGGCTTTCTACAAAAGATTTACTGACAAACAGAAAACTTTCAAGACGATATATACATACAGAGTGAATAGAGGCAGAGAGCAGAGGGCAGAGAGAAAACAGATAACACAGGGAGCTATTTATAACCACCTCTGCTGTCTGATGCAATACATAATTAACTCTTTACACACTCGCATAGTGGACAGCAGACAGTGCATGATGCAATCTCCAGCTCACATTGCATCACTATAACTCAATTACATTTAAACAACTCTATATACAATCATTCCCACTTCAACAGGATCTGGACCACACTTGGTACACAGATCCAAAATGGCCAACTTTGAATACTGCCAGGGTTTGGGGAGGATTGACCCATGATTCTGGGAATTGTAGTTCACCCACTCCAAACAGAATACATAACATTCAAAGATAAATAATGCGTTTTTCAAATAACCCGGGCACCACAAGCTAGTGTATATGGGCCTCATCACAAAGAGGTC
Source organism: Anolis carolinensis (assembly GCF_035594765.1). Classification (NCBI taxonomy): domain Eukaryota; kingdom Metazoa; phylum Chordata; class Lepidosauria; order Squamata; family Anolidae; genus Anolis; species Anolis carolinensis. The sequence goes on along the minus strand of NW_026943824.1, from coordinate 16,570,413 downwards.
CAGAAGCCACAGTCCTTGTTCTTTGGAAATCTCCAAAATGTCTCCAAAGAGTATCCCAGGATTCCTTGCTCCATCAGGAAAAGGCCAATTGAAGGCATAAAGAAGAAGAACCAGGAGAGAACAAAAATACTGCCCAAATAGTACCCATTGTTGCAATTAGGTATCCCCGCCCCCCTTCTCTTTGGTTTGATTTATGCCGTCGTTGCTTTGATTTATCTTTGCATAATGAATCAGTCATTTAGTTGAATGCACCCATCAGAACCATTTCCAGCCACATGCTCATGATATTTGAAAACTGACAATCCGATGACCAGCGTCCAAGCAAGTAAACTCAGCCCCGGAGTGAAAAGCTCTGATCAGGACCGTGAAAACCCACAACGCTGGCCGGAGGGAGAAGCCTGGTTGGACAGATGGGCCTGGCATCATGGCCCCAAGGAGGAGAGATTTCGGTTATCAGACCGTGGAAGGATGAGGCCCATCTACAGCTCAGGGACATTTGCTGCAAACAACAGAACAGAGACTTTTGCAATTGGCTACACACTCATTGATCTATATTTTGGATTTTTATAAAAGGGTCATGTGAGAAGAATGAGAAGAAAAATCCACAAGTCACAATGCATCGTTGTCTTTGTTCTTCCATGCCCTGGCAGAATATGTAAAGCAAAGTGAAGAACCTGCTTGGATTGAAGTCAAAAATCAGAAACTCCTCAAAGCACAGGGAACAAAAAACCAGTACAAGAAAACCGCACTACAAACTAGAGCTGACAGCTGACATAACAAAACATTGCATGGAAAGTTCCTTGACAAAATTGAAGGAAAAGCTGACAAGGAGAAGACCTGGCTCTGGCTCACGAATGGGACCCTGAAGAAGGAGACAGAAGGCCTGATCCTTGCAGCCCAGGAGCAAGACATCAGAACAAAGGCAATTAATAATAATAATAATAATAATAATAATAATAATAATAATAATAATAGAAGACCTGGCTCTGGCTCACGAATGGGACCCTGAAGAAGGAGACAGAAGGTCTGATCCTTGCAGCCCAAGAGCAAGACATCAGAACAAAGGCAATTCAGGCCAAGATCGAAAAATCAGCTGATGACCCAAAATGCAGACTGTGCAAGGAAACTGATGAAACCATGGATCATCTCCTCAGCTGCTGTAAGAAAATTGCACAGACAGACTACAAACAGAGGCACAACTATGTGGCCCAAATAATCCATTGGAACTTATGCCTCAAGTACCACCTCCCAGCAGCAAAGAACTGGTGGGATCACAAACCTGCAAAAGTATTGGAAAATGAGCACGCAAAGATACTGTGGGACTTCCGAATCCAGACTGACAAAGTTCTGGAACACAACACACCAGACATCACAGTTGTGGAAAAGAAAAAGGTTTGGATCATTGATGTTGCCATCCCAGGTGACAGTATTGACAAAAAACAACAGGAAAAACTCAGCCGCTATCAGGACCTCAAGATTGAACTTCAAAGACTCTGGCAGAAACCAGTGCAGGTGATCCCGGTGGTGATGGGCACATTGGGTGCCGTGCCAAAAGATCTCAGCCGGCATTTGGAAACAATAGACATTGACAAAATTACGATCTGCCAACTGCAAAAGGCCACCCTACTGAGATCTGCGCGCATCATCCGAAAATACATCACACAGTCCTAAACACGCAGCATTTTGGTGACAATGCGCAGCTGCGGTAAGGGGAGACCACTGGTTGAGGACGCAAGCAGCAGAGTTTTGTGGGGAAGGAGTTTCCAAGCTCATTCATCGCTAAGATAAGTGCCTAACTTTGAATGGTGACTATGTTGAGAAGTGGTATTTGGGTCTGGCTTTCAACTGCATATGGTAAAGGTTTTCTCCCATACGTTTTGAGGGTGCAAGCGGCAGAGTTTTGTGGGGAAGGAGTTGCCAAGCTCATTTATCGCTAATATAAGTGCCTAGATTTGAATGGTGATTATGTTGAGAAGTGGTATTTTGGTGTGGCAAAACGCTGTGTTGCTGGCTGGTTGAGGACGCAAGTGGCAGAATTTGGTAGGGAAGGAGTTGCCAAGCTCATTCATCGCTGTGATAAGTGCCTAGAATTGAATGGCGACTATGTTGAGAAGTGGTATTTGGGTGTGGCAAAACGCTGTGTTGCTAGCAGGTTGAGGACGCAAGAGGCAGAATTTGGTGGGGAAGGAGTTGCCAAGCTCATTCCTCGCTATGATAAGTGCCTAGATTTGAATGGTGGCTATGTTGAGAAGTGGTATTTGGGTGTGGCTTTCAACTGCATATGGTAAATGTTTTCTCCTATACTTTGTTTATTTTTAATTCCAAAACGTAATCTACTTTCTGGATAGCCCTCGTAGTTTCTTCAGGGCTGTCCGCATATTATAAAATGTCACCAAGAAGTTGGCGTGGCCGTACTTCCGGAGCAGGTACTCGGTGCTTTCCCCTTGAAGCCGTGAGAGACGCGGGATGATTCACGGAACAGTTAATTCTACAGAGAATACGTCCATGCCAGTCAGGCAGTGCAAATCGAGTGTGACAAGCCCCATAAAAGCTGAGCCTGGGGGTGCAGAAAAATACAAGTTCGTCTCTTCCTCCCACCATATGGTCCCTTTCATCTGTGTGCTGTGATCATTATTACTAACCACTCGGCGGCTTTGGATTGGCAGGCAGGCTGACTAGCTGGCTGCAACGGAGACCCTGTTTGGCAAAAAGGAAGAAAGAAGAGAGAAAGGTCAGGTTGCGTGGATCTCTCTGGTCGTCTAAGCTTTTCCAGACCTTTTAGGTGGCTTGAGGGAAAACAGAGGTAGATGCAAATGTTGAAGTGCGGCTGCTCCATTCAAGAGTAAGAAACATCTTCTCCTCAAATCCTTGCATTACAATAGGAATAAGGAAGAGTGGCGCAGCATGTTAAAGCCCCATTACCTTCCCGCCGGAGCAGTACCTATTGATCTACTCACATTTGCATGTTTTCAAACTGCTAGGGCCGGGCTGTGGCGCAGCTGGCTAGTAACCAGCTGCAATAAATCACTATTGACCAAGAGGTCATGAGTTCGAAGCCCAGGTCAGGTTAAGCCCCCGACCATTAAATAGCTCGGCTTGCTGCTGACCTATGCAGCCCCGAAAGACAGTTGCATCTGTCAAGTAGGGAAATTTAGGTACACTTTATGCGGGAGGCTAATTTAACTAATTTACAACATCATAAAACTACCAGCAAAATACGAGGAAAGGAATGAGGAAGTACAGCCACTAGTGGACAGTGAAACAACAGCTCCCCCTGTGGCCGGAATCGTGAAGCTGGAAAAAAATGTTAAATGCCTCTGTGTCTGTCTATATATGTTTGTCTGTTGGCATTGAATGTTTGCCATATATGTGTTCATTGTAATCCGCCCTGAGTCCCCTTCGGGGTGAGAAGGGCGGTATATAAATACTGTAAATAAATAAATAGGTTGGCAGAAGCTGGAGCCTGGATTCGAACTTGTGACCTTTCGATCCGCAAGTTCAGCAGCTCAGCGCTTTAACACGCTGAGCCACCGGGGGTACCAATACAATAAACATAAGTACATGTTGTAATTGTATATTTATATTACATGTAATATTACTAATAATATATGCAATATAGTCATATAGTACAATATAGTAATATATAATGCTTACCGAATATACTCGAGTATAAGCCGACCTAAATATAAACTGGGGCATCTAATTTTACCACAAAAAACTGGGAAAACACTGGAAATAGCGTTTGCCAGCTATTCTAAGGGAACGTCTGGGGCAAATACTGATGTAAGTTAATAATTTTTTAACTGATTTATATTGCACTGTATAATTTTTATATATGCGTTTTATTGTAAGCAGCCCTGAGTCCCCTGTTGGGTAAGAAGGGCGGGATATAAATATTGTAATAAATAAATAAATAAATAAACCTTTAATCTTAACCTTGTATCTCTTTCTAAGGACGACTCCACTGAGTCACTGCCTGAAACACCTGGAACCTGTTGATGTTCGAGCTCCTGAGAAAGGTCACCCTTATCATTAGTTTCTGTTTCCTCTCTAGCCTGCTGCCTCACTGACAATTCACCATTTCCAGAATCAGACAAATCAACATTTCCAGCATCAGGGAAAACACTAGAAATAGCGTTTGCCAGCTATTCTAAGGGAACGTCTGGGGCAAACTTTTAATCTTAACCTTGTATCTCTATCTAAGGACAACTCCTCTGAGTCACTGCCTGAAACACCTGGAACCTGTTGATGTTTGAACTCCTGAGAAAGGTCACCCTTATCATTAGTTTCTGTTTCCTCGCTAGCCTGCTGCCTCACTGATAATTCACCATTTCCAGAATCAGACAAATCAACATTTCCAGCATCAGGGAAAACCCTGGAAATAGCGTTTGCCAGCTATTCTAAGGGAACGTCTGGGGCAAACTTTTAATCTTAACCTTGTATCTCTATCTAAGGATGTCTCCTCTGAGTCACTGCCTGAAACACCTATAACTTGTTGATGTTCGAACTCCTGAGAAAGGTCACCCTTATCCAGAGGCGGTCCAACCATAAGGCGAAATAGGCACTTGCTTGTGGCGCCATCGTCCCGGGGGCACCATCGTCCTGGGAGGAGGGCACCACTCTCCACCTCCTTCTCTTTCGGGCCTTCCGGCCAGCGCAGACCCACCTTTGCACCACGCAAGCCCACCTTTGGGGCCTTCAGAGATTGTGAGGTCTGTAGGAACTTGGAAGCTAGGTATGTGGGGTTTATATATCTGTAGAAGGTCCAGGGTGGGAGAAAGAACCTTTCTTTGAAGCAGGTGTGAATGTTGTAATTAATCACCTTGATTAGCATTTAATGGCCCTGTGGCTTCAAGGCCTGGCTTCTTCTTGCCTGGGAGAATCTTTTTTTGGGAGGAGTTAGCTGTCCCTGATTGTTTACTGTCTGGATTTCTTCTGTTTTCAGAGTGTTGTTCTTTATTTATTGTCCTGATTTTAGAGGGTTTTTTTTTTAATACTGAGGGCTATCTGGGTTATCTAAGTCCACACTGCCCTATATCCCTGTTCAATGTTTAGTGCTAAATTTGCAAATATAGTAATTCCTACATAACATTACCATGTATTGAACTGCTTTTTCTATTGATTTGTTGCAAAACATGATGTTTTGGTGCTTAATTTTTAAAATCATAATGTAATTTGATGTCTTATAGGCTTTTCCTTTATACTTCCTTATTATCCAACATTTTCGCTTATCCAACGCTTTTATTTTTCAGTGATTGGTTTGGGGGGGGGGGGCGCCAAAATTCTGTTCGCCTACACTTGAAAAATACCTAGGGCCGGCTCTGCCCTTATCATTAGTTTCTGTTTCCTCTCTAGCCTGCTGCCTCACTGACAATTCACCATTTCCAGAATCAGACAAATCAACATTTCCAGCATCAGGGAAAACCCTGGAAATAGCGTTTGCCAGCTATTCTAAGGGAATATCTGGGGCAAAACTTTAATCTTAACCTTGTATCTCTATCTAAGGACGACTCCTCTGAGTCACTGCCTGAAACACCTGGAGTCTGTTGATGTTCGAACTCCTGAGAAAGGTTAGTTTCTGTTTCCTTGCTAGCCTCCTGCCTCACTGACAATTCACCATTTCCAGAATCAGACAAATCAACATTTCCAGTATCAGAGCCTTCAACTCCCACAATACTTAGGAATGTTAGAAAACAAAAAAAGTAGTATCACACTGCTTTTATAGACTGCTTTTATAGACTCCACAGACACGATGAGCAGATGTGACAAATGCCTCCCCCTTTGCGCCCTCACTTCTACCTGCCGGTGACCATGAACACATTATTCCCACGTGGATGCATCCCTCACCAGGAATAAGTTCCCTGCCTCGTGGTTGGCCTTAACCACAGCTGACTGAAACAAGCCAGCCTGAAGTCCAGCCTTTCATGAGATGTGATCGGCCGGGTTTTTAAATGCTGGCCTGGGGGCAATTGATTATCCCTGCCATGTTTATTGGGGAAAGTGTTTTATGTTTCGAAATGTTCTGTTTTAACGTTTTCCTTAGCAGAGGAGGAGCTCCAAGGACGGCTAATGACTGAACACAGGATGCCCCCCAGGCAAGAGACAAAACCTTTCCAATGCTAATTAGGGTGATTAACTGAAACATTAATGCTGGCTTCCCAGTGACAAAGGATTCTTGCCACACCCTGGACTCTACACAGATATATATTCTTTCCTTGCTTTGCCTAGTTTATCCATACCTCACAATCTCTGAGGATGCCTGCTATAGATGTGGGCGAAACGTCAGGAGAGAATACTTCTGAAACATGGCCACACAGCCCAAAAGACATACCGGCCATGGAAGCCTTTGACAACAAATCAGATTATTGCTTTCTTGACTGCTTTTTATTAAGTTTGGCTATTTGTTATCAATAAACTGGAAAACCCAAGCCTGCTGTGGTGGAGTGTGTGTTGTAGCAAGGTGAATCGGTGCTGTGGTGCAACACAAGAAGGAGGCAAGAGCTATCTCAACCTCTCAAACTCATGCGCCTATGCACCTCTGACTTAATTGGGCACATCTATGGACGCTTTCGAAGCACGCCGCGTTTGTTCGCCTCTGTGCAGTCAACCAACAGAACTATCCCGGTGTCCCTGTAAACGAAAGTGCCACGCTCTAATGAAGGGGGGGAAAGCCAAGACATCTTCTGTGACTTGTTTGTTATTTAAGAGCCCGAGGCAACTCTGGCCAGTAGGACCTTGACAAGCAGTCAGGGAAACCTTATAATGATGCGTCCACCAAGCCAGTCATGGAGAAAAGTGACCTGTGTGCTCACATTGTGGGAACGGGGTGGCTGGTCGTTGCCGTAATGAGGACCAGATCGAACGGCGGCCCAGATGGCCCACACGGTGCCAGCGGGAACACAACGGAGATGGCCTCCTCCGGCTGCCCCTCGTGCCAGGCGCGGGAGAGATAATGAGGCCAAAGGGACCGCGCCACCTGGGTACCACTGACCTCGCTGGTGCCCCTTGCCACTTTGAATAAAGGTGGCAACGCTCTTCCTTGAGCCAAAATCCAACTGTCTTCTGAACAGCGCTGCCGGTGATGGTGCCTCCAGGTTTGAAGGAACCCTGGGCATAGGTTGGAAAGTTAACTTTGTGCAAAGTAGACATTAGACATGTCCAAAGAATCGTTTTGAATCGTATATCGGAATTATTTCGGATTGTTCTCGCTTTTTGATACGCATTCCGAGACATTGTCTCACAGCACAACCAGCAATGTAATTCGAACCATTGTTGGCCCATTCTCTAATTGTCTCTTAATGTTTCGTTAATTTTTCCTCCCCCCAAATTTTTAAAAATATATATTTTTAAAAATATTTTAAAAATTATTTTATTTCTGCAACCTACCTTGAATGGGAGCTTATTTGCAAATTTGATGAGGATAGCTCAAGAAATGAGGGCAGGAGAGCCTGTAAAAGTCCCCCCCCCCCCCCAGGGTTCCTTTTTTTTTTTGGTGATTGCGCATGCACGCCTGCCATTTTAGAAACATTTAGAATCAATACAAATTTTCAGAAATATCAGAAATTTTTGGGTGAAAAAATCGGAAATACTTTCTATATTGAAGCGACAGCACCCCCTACTTTAGAAATGAGAATTGAAACATTTTTTTCATTGATCGGACATGCCTAGTGGCAACTCTCTTCCTTGAGCCAAAATCCAATTGTCTTCTGAACAGCACTGCCGGTGATGGTGCCTCCAGGTTTGAAGGAACCCTGGGCATAGTTTGGAAAGTTAACTTTGGCAAAGTAACCTGTCCAAACTCTGGATTTTGGTCTATCTGATGGTGGCATCCTGAACATATCAGGACAGTGAACTGGGCACTTGGGTCTTGCTACCAGTTTAATTACATACCATATCCTCAGTGGTTTAATGACTGTTTAAAGCAGGCCTCCTCAACCATGTCCCTCTAGCTGTTTGGGCCTCCAACTCTAAGCCTTGACTTAGATTGCACTAGGAAGCTGGGTGTGTGCTTGACTCCTGTAGTTAAAGGATAGCTGCTCTGTGTGCAGAGCTGGCCCTAGGTATTTTTCAAGTGTAGGCGAACAGAATTTTGGCGCCCCCCCCCCAAACCAATCACTGAAAAATAAAAGCGTTGGATAAGCGAAAATGTTGGATAATAAGGAGGGATTAAGGAAAAACCTATTAAACATCACATTACATTAATATTTTACAAATTAAGCACCAAAACATCATGTTTTACAAGAAATCAACAGAAAAAGCAGTCTTGACTGCGCCCCCATATGTTTTGCGCCCCAAGCGACCGCTTAATTCACCTCATTGTTGAACCGGCTCTGTCTGTGTGTTGTCGAAGGCTTTCATGGCCGGAGTCACAGGGTTGTTGTGTGTTTTCCGGGCTGTATGGCTATGTTCCAGAAGCATTCTCTCCTGACATTTCCCCACATCTATGGCAGGCATCCTCAGTTTGTGAGGTATATATATGAGGATGCTTGCCATAAAGGTGGGTGAAACGTCAGGAGAGAATACTTCTGGAACATGGCCATATCGCCCAGAAAACAAACAACAACCCTGTGACTCCGGCCATGAAAGCCTTCAACAACACACAGAGCAGCTAGCCTTTAACTACAGGAGTCAAGCACACACCTAGCTTTGTGATGCAATCTAAGTCAAGGCTTACCTGAAGCAAGGGAACAAAGGTTGTGAGGTATCCGGAGAAACTAAGCAAGCAAGGTTTATATATCTGTGGGAGGTCCAGGGTGGGGCAAAGAACTCTTGTCTATTGGAGGGGAATGTGAATGTTGTAATTAATCACCTTGATTAGCATTAAATGGCCTTGCAAGCTTCATGTACTGGCCTGTGTTGCCTTCCTTCCCCAAACTCAGGCTCTATTTCAGATCATGGCTGTACTCTATTAAATCCTCTTTTATAGGAAACTAGCTGTGCCCGGCCACACATTGCTGTGGCAAATGAGAATCCTTTGTTGACCAGGTGGAATAGCAGTGAATAGCCTTGCAGCCTCAAAGCCTGGCTGTTTCCTTCTTATGGAAATCCTTGTTTGGTGAGCTGGAACACAACAGAAAAGGCTTGCTGCTTGGAAGGCTGGGTACTTGCGTTCTAGGAGAATGTTTTTTTGGGCTGCTAGAATTGCAATGAATAGCCTAGCTGCTTCAAAGCCTGACTGCTTGCTACCTAGGGGAATCTTTGGTTGGTCAGCTTTACTAGTACAGAGAGGTATCACTGCTTCAAAGCCTGGCCGACTTCTACCAAAGTTAATTCTTTGTTGATCTGGTTGAATTGCACGGAATAGCCTTGCAGCTTCAATGCCTGGCTGTGTCATACCTAGGGGAATCCTTGTTTGGCGAGCTTGAATTGCACGGAATAGCCTTGCAGCTTCAATGCCTGGCTGTGTCATACCGAGGGGAATCCTTGTTTGGCGAGCTTGAATTGCACTGAATAGCCTTGCAGCTTCAATGCCTGGCTGTGTCATACCTAGGGAAATCATTGTTTAGCGAGCTCGAGTCGCACCTTCAATCAAAGATCCGTTTTGAAGCCTGGCTACTTCCTTTGCAGGGGAATCCTTGTTTGGCCAGCTTGAATTGCACTGAATAGCCTTGTAGCATAAAAGCCTGGCTGCTTTCTACATACGGGCATGGGGTTTTGTTTTTCTTTTTGATGGTCACTCCTTGGAAAGTGATTAATTTTGTGGCCAAATTTGGTGCGATTTGGCCCAGTGGTTTTGTTGTTAACTCGGTCCTAATTATGCACATTACATTTTTTATATATCTAGATAGAGGTCAAAGTCAAAATAGTAATTCAAACTAAGTCCAGATTAGTTTCAATGATTAAGCTGTTTGTGGGGTCTTCTTCTTTTTTTGATGGTCACTCCTTGGAAAGTGATTAGTTTTGTAGCCAAGTTTGGTGTGATTTGGCCCAGTGGTTTTGTTGTTAACTCGGTTTTTATGGCACCAGACATTCACTGGACCAATGGAGACAACGTTTATGAAAAACAAGGCACCTCTCACCCTTGCTTTTCTTATTCTCTTATGTGCAGTTGACTATTTATTTATTCATTCATTCACTTGTAATGGCAGCCTCTCCAACTTGTTGGCCTCGCACTGTCACTTTGCAAGGAGGTTGAAACCACTGCCATCCATGTGCAATTCCAGCGGTCGCTGTCACATCCCGCATGATGGCCTGGGATTGCGCACTTGGTCAAAAGCCTGGTGTTTACAGCCAGTGACAGCACAAACCGCCTGCAGCAAGGTTTTAGGGGAACGCACAAATAACCAATTGTTTCGTTCATGCCACCCACATGGTTTCTGGATGGCTCGGGGCTTCGGAAATGGACGCTCACCCTTCCTCTCTTTCTTGCTTGTCTGCTATTTCCCTCTCAATTGTACATCATTGACAATGACATCCCACTGGTAAGTAAGTAGTAACTTGGTGGCTGAAGAAACTTTGCTGAAAATGAACAACTCAGGGTATAAAATACCAAAAGATATGTTGTCTGGGATCCAGATATAGACCTGTAAAGATCTAATTACGACTAAGGTTCTTTCAGGCAGCGGGGAATCTTTTTATCCCACCGCTGCCACCAATTTGTAAAGGACTATGAACGACTAACACCAATTTGGAAAGATGCAAACCACCAAAGACTCAGGGAGGAGACCTTTTAATTTTTTTTCCTTTCATCTTCTTCACTTTAAAGGTTTAGAATATATGCGACAGAGGCTTAGATGTTGGAAGAACAATAACAAGTTTATTCAGGCCCAGAGCTTAGTGGGTTACAATGTTGTTTCTCACTTAGAGGTATTCTTATTAACAATTACAATACTAGAATGAGATGAATCAACTCTCTAAAGTAGCACTTCTTCCACTGCCACTTTTAAACCATTACTTCAATGGATCTCTGTGAGTCCAGCTGGGATTGGTTCCCAAAGTCTGAAACTTGGACTATCCAGTGACTTCAAACCACAGTCACCCCTGTGATATACTATCACAGATTCTCTGTTCCTTACCAGGACACAGACTACATTAAATAAGTCACCAAACTTATTTAAAACCGACTCAAAATGAACAATTGAGTCTCCTTGATCCCATCAACCTGGAATCAATCTTCCCTGTGCCTCATCAGAGCACAGACTGGCTTTCTTTTTTAAACTCTGCACTTCTTCAACTAAACAGCAGTTGGCTCCGCCTATTTCTCCTTGCAACCAGCCTCTGAGTGCTGAGGAGCAATAACTGTAATACTTACCCTTCTAAAACATAAACACACAATTAAACATAACATCTGTAAACCAAAATTCATACTTCATTACAAGACCTGTTGTCAAAATATTTATAGACCACTAGCTGTGCCTGGCCACGCGTTGCTGTGCCGTTGTCCAAAGTGGGTTTTTGTTTGTAGGGGCAAGTATGAATGTGGTAATTAGTCACCTTGATTAGCACTGAATGAGCTTGCAGCTTCAAAGCGTGGTTGTTTCCTCCCTGGGGGAATCCTTTGTTGGGAGGTGTTAGCTGGCTCTGATTGTTTCCTGTTTGGAATACCTTTATTTTCAGAATATTGTTCTTTATTTACTGTCCAGATTGGATGACTATGTCTTTTGTGGCCAAATTTGGTGTGATTTGGTCCAGTGGTTTTGTTATTTACTCCATGGGAATTACGCACATTACCTTTTTCTATATATAGATAAAGGGACCACAGGCAAGAGATATAATTTTTCTTTATTTTTTAAAACATTTTCCATGGCTCCCAAGTTGTGAAATGTTGAAACCGCTATGGAACTAGCAACAGCTGTACCCTAAAATTCAAACCTTGGAGGTGTCTGTGGACAACGCTGGCTCTTTGGCTGAGAAATGGAGATAAGCACCAACCCCCAGAATGTGAGTAGATCAATAGGTACTGCTCCGGTGGGACAGTAACATTGGCACTCCGTGCAGTCATGCTTATGGCCACATGACCTTGGAGGTGTCTATGGACAACGCCACCTCTTTGGCTTAGAAATGGAGATGCGCACCAACACCCAGAGTATGAGTAGATCAATAGGTACTGCTCCGGTGGGACAGTAACATTGGCGCTCCATGCAGTCATGCCTATGGCCACATGACCTTGGAGGTGTCTATGGACAACGCCGGCTCTTTGGCTTAGAAATGGAGATGAGCACCAACTCCCAGAATGTGAGTAGATCAATAGGTACTGCTCTGGTGGGACGGTAACATTGGCGCTCCATGCAGTCATACCTATGGCCACATGACCTTGGAGGTGTCTATGGACAACGCCGGCTCTTTGGCTTAGAAATGGAGATGAGCACCAACTCCCAGAATGTGAGTAGATCAATAGGTACTGCTCCGGTGGGACAGTAACATTGGCGCTCCATGCAGTCATACCTATGGCCACATGACTTTGGAGGTGTCTGTGGACAACGCCGGCTCTTTGGCTTAGAAATGGAAATGAGCACCAAACCCCAGAGTGTGAGTAGATCAATAGGTACTGCTCTGGTGGGACGGTAACATTGGCACTCCATGCAGTCATGCCGGCCACATGACTTTGGAGGTGTCTGTGGACAACGCCGGCTCTTTGGCTTAGAAATGGAGATGAGCACCAACTCCCAGAATGTGAGTAGATCAATAGGTACTGCTCCGGTGGGACAGTAACATTGGCGCTCCATGCAGTCATGCCTATGGCCACATGACCTTGGAGGTGTCTATGGACAACGCCGGCTCTTTGGCTTAGAAATGGAGATGAGCACCAACTCCCAGAATGTGAGTAGATCAATAGGTACTGCTCCGGTGGGACAGTAACATTGGCGCTCCATGCAGTCATGCCTATGGCCACATGACCTTGGAGGTGTCTGTGGACAACGCCGGCTCTTTGGCTTAGAAATGGAGATGAGCACCAACTCCCAGAATGTGAGTAGATCAATAGGTACTGCTCCGGTGGGACAGTAACATTGGCGCTCCATGCAGTCATGCCTATGGCCACATGACCTTGGAGGTGTCTATGGACAACGCCGGCTCTTTGGCTTAGAAATGGAGATGAGCACCAACTCCCAGAATGTGAGTAGATCAATAGGTACTGCTCTGGTGGGACGGTAACATTGGCGCTCCATGCAGTCATGCCTATGGCCACATGACCTTGGAGGTGTCTATGGACAATGCCGGCTCTTTGGCTTAGAAATGGAGATGAGCAGCAACTCCCAGAATGTGAGTAGATCAATAGGTACTGCTCTGGTGGGACGGTAACATTGGCGCTCCATGCAGTCATGCCTATGGCCACATGACCTTGGAGGTGTCTATGGACAATGCCGGCTCTTTGGCTTAGAAATGGAGATGAGCACCAACTCCCAGAATGTGAGTAGATCAATAGGTACTGCTCCGGTGGGACGGTAACATTGGCGCTCCATGCAGTCATGCCGGCCACATGACTTTGGAGGTGTCTGTGGACAACGCCGGCTCTTTGGCTTAGAAATGGAAATGAGCACCAAACCCCAGAGTGTGAGTAGATCAATAGGTACTGCTCCGGTGGGACAGTAACATTGGCGCTCCATGCAGTCATACTTATGGCCACATGACTTTGGAGGTGTCTGTGGACAACGCCGGCTCTTTGGCTTAGAAATGGAAATGAGCACCAACTCCCAGAATGTGAGTAGATCAATAGGTACTGCTCCGGTGGGACAGTAACATTGGCGCTCCATGCAGTCATACCTATGGCCACATGACTTTGGAGGTGTCTGTGGACAACGCCGGCTCTTTGGCTTAGAAATGGAGATGAGCACCAACTCCCAGAATGTGAGTAGATCAATAGGTACTGCTCCGGTGGGACAGTAACATTGGCGCTCCATGCAGTCATACCTATGGCCACATGACTTTGGAGGTGTCTGTGGACAACGCCGGCTCTTTGGCTTAGAAATGGAGATGAGCACCAACTCCCAGAATGTGAGTAGATCAATAGGTACTGCTCTGGTGGGACGGTAACATTGGCGCTCCATGCAGTCATGCCTATGGCCACATGACCTTGGAGGTGTCTATGGACAATGCCGGCTCTTTGGCTTAGAAATGGAGATGAGCAGCAACTCCCAGAATGTGAGTAGATCAATAGGTACTGCTCTGGTGGGACGGTAACATTGGCGCTCCATGCAGTCATGCCTATGGCCACATGACCTTGGAGGTGTCTATGGACAATGCCGGCTCTTTGGCTTAGAAATGGAGATGAGCACCAACTCCCAGAATGTGAGTAGATCAATAGGTACTGCTCCGGTGGGACGGTAACATTGGCGCTCCATGCAGTCATGCCGGCCACATGACTTTGGAGGTGTCTGTGGACAACGCCGGCTCTTTGGCTTAGAAATGGAAATGAGCACCAAACCCCAGAGTGTGAGTAGATCAATAGGTACTGCTCCGGTGGGACAGTAACATTGGCGCTCCATGCAGTCATACTTATGGCCACATGACTTTGGAGGTGTCTGTGGACAACGCCGGCTCTTTGGCTTAGAAATGGAAATGAGCACCAACTCCCAGAATGTGAGTAGATCAATAGGTACTGCTCCGGTGGGACAGTAACATTGGCGCTCCATGCAGTCATACCTATGGCCACATGACTTTGGAGGTGTCTGTGGACAACGCCGGCTCTTTGGCTTAGAAATGGAGATGAGCACCAACTCCCAGAATGTGAGTAGATCAATAGGTACTGCTCCGGTGGGACAGTAACATTGGCGCTCCATGCAGTCATACCTATGGCCACATGACTTTGGAGGTGTCTGTGGACAACGCCGGCTCTTTGGCTTAGAAATGGAAATGAGCACCAACTCCCAGAATGTGAGTAGATCAATAGGTACTGCTCCGGTGGGACAGTAACATTGGCGCTCCATGCAGTCATACCTATGGCCACATGACTTTGGAGGTGTCTGTGGACAACGCCGGCTCTTTGGCTTAGAAATGGAGATGAGCACCAACTCCCAGAATGTGAGTAGATCAATAGGTACTGCTCCGGTGGGACAGTAACATTGGCGCTCCATGCAGTCATACCTATGGCCACATGACTTTGGAGGTGTCTGTGGACAACGCCGGCTCTTTGGCTTAGAAATGGAAATGAGCACCAACTCCCAGAATGTGAGTAGATCAATAGGTACTGCTCCGGTGGGACAGTAACATTGGCGCTCCATGCAGTCATACCTATGGCCACATGACTTTGGAGGTGTCTGTGGACAACGCCGGCTCTTTGTCTTAGAAATGGAAATGAGCACCAAACCCCAGAGTGTGAGTAGATCAATAGGTACTGCTCCGGTGGGACAGTAACATTGGCGCTTTATGCAGTCATACCTATGGCCACATGACTTTGGAGGTGTCTGTGGACAACGCCGGCTCTTTGGCTTAGAAATAGAGATGGACACGACTAGGTTTAATGTCAGGTGAAAATCTTTACCTTTACCTAAACACTTTAATAAAGAACCGTGCCGATATTTGGTAGCTTCTATAGTTTCCTTTGTATTTTAAGCGCATAACTATCCATATAAACCAATATGTGCCAATTTTATCCCGATCTCTGTCCTGCTTTTGTCTTCTCTTTTTGAGACCGTGTCGAAGAAGTGACCATCCTAGCATCTCCGTTACATTTTGCTTTTCAGAATCGTTCTTCCGTATTTTATTTTTTTTAAAGTTTGTCGACATAGATGCCTTTTAATTATCAGGCGCATGGAAGACAATGGATGAGCACAAGCACTTTTCCTGGAGGAGGAATGGAGATGGAGGGAGAATTGGGATTCAGCATTATGGGATGCCCTGGGTGCTTTTGAAATCTGCCTGCGAGCAGTCACTTTCGAGAGTGGGATCGCTTAATTGCCGAAAGTTCACTGCACTTGCCTCGGTTGCCTCTTGTCACTCAGAAAACAGAATGTTAGTGACAGGCTGGAAGCAGATACAAAACAATACAAGCAGCACATCATGGCATTCTTGCAGGGATCCAGACTTGCTGTAATCCTTTCCAAATACAGTAGCGTCTCACTTATCCAAGCCTCGCTTATCCAAGCTTCTGGATTATCCAAGCCATTTTTGTAGTCAATGTTTTCAATATATTGTTTACTCCGTGGGAATTATGCACATTACATAAATATATATATATATATATATATATATATATATATATATATATTCATTCTATTATTATTCTATTATTATTGTAGTATATTATCATATTATTACTAGTATATTATTATTATATTATTCATTGCTCATGACTACATTGAAACTAGAATAGAGAGAAATCAGCGTGGAAAGTGCACGAGGTACCATAGATTGTTGTATATGGAAATAAGGGTAGTAAATAGTTTTTGATTTATTAAATACAGTTATATACAGTAGAGTCTCACTTATCCAAGCCTCTGGATAATCCAAGCCATTTTTGTAGTCAATGTTTTCAATATATCGTGATATTTTGGTGCTAAATTCGTAAATACAGTAATTACAACATAACATTGCTGCGTATTGAACGACTTTTTCTGTCAAATTTGTTGTATAACATGATGTTTTGGTGCTTAATTTGTCAAATCATAACCTAATTTGATGTTTAATAGGCTTTTTCTTAATCCCTCCTTATTATCCAAGATATTTCCAACATTCTGCCGGCCCGTTTAGCTTGGATAAGTGAGACTCTACTGTACAAGCCTGAACCCAGAAAGTGTTGGGAATCATCCTGGACTACTCAAGTCTAGATGTAGTTAGATAGATGATAGAGTTAGATTGAGGGAATCTTTTCCCTGTTTCCAAAGCATGCCTAGACAGGCTTTACTGTGTTTCACTCTATCCCAGGGGTCCCCAAACTTTTTAAACGGGGCCAGTTCACGATCCTTCGGACCGTTGGAGGGCCAGACTATAGTTGGCCATCGAGCAATAATAATTAATACTACTAACAACAACAACAACAACAATAAAAAAGAGGGTTGGAAGAGACCCTTAGGGCCATTGAGTCCAATCCCCTTCTGCCTTTGTGCACCGAAAGCACAAGCAAAGCACCCCTGACAGATGGCCACCCAGCCTCAATGTTAATAATAATAATAATAATAATAATAATAATAATAATAATAATAATAAAGAGGGTTGGAAGAGACCCTTTGGGCCATTGAGTCCAATCCCCTTCTGCCTCTGTGCACCGAAAGCACAAGCAAAGCACCCCTGACAGATGGCCACCCAGCCTCAATGTTAATAATAATAATAATAATAATAATAATAATAATAATAATAATAATAATAAAGAGGGTTGGAAGAGACCCTTTGGGCCATTGAGTCCAATCCCCTTCTGCCTCTGTGCACCAAAAGCACAAGCAAAGCACCCCTGACAGATGGCCACCCAGCCTCAATGTTAATAATAATAATAATAATAATAATAATAATAATAATAATAATAATAATAATAATAATAATGGTTGTAAGAGAAGAAGAGACCCCTTGGGTCATTTAGCCCAACCCCCTTCTGCCCTTGTGCCATGGGGGCCAGATAAATGGCTTCGATGGGCCGCATCCGGCCCCCGGGCCTTAGTTTGGGGACCCCTGCTCTATCCTGTTTACTAGACATGTCCAAAAAATCGTTTTGAATCGTATATCGGAATTATTTCGGATTGTTCTCGCTTTTTGATACGCATTCCGAGACATTGTCTCACAGCACAACCAGCAATGTAATTCGAACCATTGTTGGCCCATTCTCTAATTGTCTCTTAATGTTTCGTTAATTTCCCCCCTCCCAATTTTTTTTAAAATATATTTTAAAAAATATTTTAAATTTTTTTTTGTTTCTGCAACCTACCTAGAATGGGAGCTTAGCGCAGCCTAACATGGCTGCCGCTCCCCGGCCAATCAGAAGCTTCCACGATGGACGCAAAGGTGGGGGCTAGGGTTGATGAGGATAGCTCAAGAAATGAGGGCGGGAGAGCCCTGTAAAAGTCCCCCCCCCCCCGGTTCCTTTTTTTTTTTTTTTGGCGATTGTGCATGCGCGTCTGCCATTTTAGAAACATTTAGAATCATTACGAATTTTCGGAAATATCAGAAATTTTTGGGTGAAAAAATCGGAAATACTTTCTATATCGAAGCGCCAGCGCCCCCTACTTTAGAAACGAGAATTGAAACATTTTTTTCATCGATCGGACATGCCTACTGTTTACGTCACATCCCTTACTTTGAAGTTAGTAGAAATGTGAATCTCCAGGGACACTAACTTCTCATTGGTCAGAATGTTTTATGGCCCCAATAAACTGGACCATGCGGTTGGAACCTTTTTTGGTTCATTCTTCTCCCATTGTACTTCTAACTAACAAGAAGCATCTTGCTGTCTCTCCTGGCAAAATGTAACTATTTAGTTCAGGGGTCCCCAAACTAAGGCCCGGGGGCCGAATGCGGCCCTCCGAGGTCATTGACCTGGCCCCCGCCCTCAGTTTTAGATTTAGGCTCGCCCAAAGTCTGAAATGACTTGAAGGCACACAACAATAACAGTCCAACTTAAATTGACTATCTTATTGGCCAGAAGCAGGCCCACACTTCCCATTGAAATCCTGATAGGTTTATGTTGCTTAAAATTGTTTTTATTTTTAAATAATGTATTGTTCTTTCATTTACCAATATTGTGCTATGGTAATGATATAATATATTGTGTATACGTATTATATTATTAATAATATTATAATGTCATACAATATAATTATACTAATAATAATGCAATATAATATTAATTAATTAATTTATTTTTCAAACTTATATGCCGCCACTCCCCTAGAGCTCCGGGCGGCTTACAAGAACCAGCTAAAATCAACAATTTAAAAACATCTTAAAACAATTATACATTATATATTAAATTTAATATTACTAATAATATTACCGTATAGTGGTATAGTACAATATAGTAATATATAATGCTAATATTGTGCTATGCTAATAATATAATATATTGTATGTACATATAATTTGTAAGCCACTCTTGAGTACCCTTTGGGGTGAGAAGGGTGTGATACAAATGTAGTAAATAAATAAATAATAAATAAATAAATTTTAGATTTAGGCTCACCCAAAGTCTGAAATGACTTGAAGGCACACAACAACAACAACAACAACAACAACAACAACCCTAATTAACTTGACTATCTCATTGGCCAGAAGCAGGACCACACTTCCCATTGAAATCCTGATAAATGTATGTTGGTTAAAATTGTTTTTATTGTTCTTTCATTGTTGTTGTTGTTGTTGTTGTTGTTGTTGCACTACAAATAAGACATGTGCAGTGTGCATCGGAATTTGTTTGTATTTTTTTCAAATGATAATTCGGCCCCTCAAGAGTCTGAGGGACCATGAACCGGCCCTCCACTTCAAAAGTTTGAGGACCCCTGATTTAGATGTTTGTTATTTTTCCTTAGAAACCAGTCTAGAGTAGACTAGACAGCTCCCAAGCCTTTCTATCTACAATGGAGTTCTTTTTACCTGAATAAATACTTTTTGAACTTTTATTGAGACTCTGCAGTCCATTGCAATCCTAACTGATCAAAGGCTTCTCTTGCTCGCCCCGTGTAAGTAACTGCTGCATTTGAAAGCTTTTGCTTTTGCTACTCTGCTGCATTTTGGTGGAATCTCCCCCAGAGAGGGCTGTGGTGGAGGCTTTGAAGCAGAGGTTGGGTGGCCATCTGTCGGGGGTGCTTTGAATGTGATTTTCCTGCTTCTTGGCAGAATGGGGTTGGACTGGATGGCCTATGAGGTCTCTACGATTCTATGATTCTTTTTTTTTTTAACATTTTTATTGGGTTTTACATTCATAATTCATAATTCATAACAATACTGCTTCCCTTTTTTCCAATATTTTTTCCCTCCCTACCACCCACACCCTCCCTCCTCAACCACAGTATGTTTATATTAATCTTGCAGATCCAGCCACAGGTAAAGTCTTTGTATTTTTTCTTTAATGTAATCGTTGGCTCCTCCATTTTTCACCCAGTTGAAGTAGTCTTTCCATCTGTTTGTAATGTCCTTTTGTTTATTCATTATTGTTACTTGGTTAGTCATAATTCCTGTAATATCTAACAACACTTGATCATACAAATAATCATTCCAATTATTTAACGTCCATTTCGATTTGTCTCTCCATCCTCTAGCAATCACAGCATGTGCGGCTCTTATTGTTACTTTCAATAACTCTTGGCACTCAGTTTTTATACTTGGATGATCCAGCACTCCCCAAAGTAGCAAATCATTATTAATTTGTATTGTTATCTGTAATAAGTCCTGGATTTTCCCTTGTATCATTAGCCAAAAAATTTTTAATTCAGAACACTCCCACCACATATGTGAATAAGTGCCCTTTTCTTTATTACAATGCCAGCACTTTGAATTCTTCCCTTTTATCATATAAGACAGTTGTTCCGGAGTTCTATACCATCTTAATACCATCTTTTTTTCTAATTCATTATATTTTTCTGTTTTTATTTTATTTATGTTCCTAATTATTTCGTCTACTTCTTGTGTGCTTAATATTTTAACCCCATTCCATTTGCTACGATTCTATGATTCTATGATTCTTGCCCCCCACCCAGACTGGATCCCCCTCCCCTGGATCCCACCGGCAAAAGAAGGTTGTCAGAGCCGAGACTCTTGATTTGGCCTGACAGGCTTGCTCTTTTTCGCACGACCCGTAGGTTTAACTGTGAGCAAAGGCTTTAGCCCACACAGATATAATTATCCACTGAATGGCTCAAGCTCTCTCCCCTCCCACCCGCAGGAGATTGCTTTCCACCAAACAGCTGTTCCATGTCATATTGAGTCATCCGAACAATGCCGACACAGGCTGCGTTTCTTGATCCACGCTAGCGCTGCAGCGCACAAGCACAGCAGGGACCCGGCCAGGGCGGAAGAAGCATGCCCCGTGCGAGAGGGTGCCCAACGCGGGTGCATCTTCTCCCTTTCCTTGTGTGGCATTCTCTGAAACATCCATGGTTGCCTATTTAGAGCACATTTCCTCCAGATCTGAAATACGAGGGTTGAATGAAAAGTAATGCCTCCACCTTCGTTTCTTCGGTTTCAATGGGAATATTTTAATAAATCAAACACAGAAATAATCCTCTTTAACTACCCCTATTCACTTTTCCACATCATCACCAGACAATTGGATACATTTCTGCCAACGATGAACAAGTTTTCTGAAGCACTCACGGAAGACGTCGACACTCTGTTTCCGCAACCAGCATCTCACAGTTCTCTTAACATCCGATAGCCAAGCAAAGCAATAATGTGACCCACACGTGCCGATGATGCTTGAAATTTCTTTCTGAGTGATACGACAATCGTCCTGAATCAATTTGTCAACCTTTTGCTTGTGA
The DNA here is from genome assembly GCF_035594765.1 of Anolis carolinensis. Lineage (NCBI taxonomy): Eukaryota > Metazoa > Chordata > Lepidosauria > Squamata > Anolidae > Anolis > Anolis carolinensis. The sequence goes on along the minus strand of NW_026943824.1, from coordinate 16,549,075 downwards.
AACTCAGTGGTTGCTGTCACAAGACATCCAACTTGTTGTCGAAGGCTTTCATGGCCGGGATCACAGGGTTGTTGTATGTCTTTCGGGCTGTGTGGCCATGTTCCAGAAGTATTCTCTCCTGACGTTTCGCCCACATCTATGGCAGGCATCCTCAGAGGTTGTGAGGTATATATGGCCCTGTTCCAGAAGCATTCTCTCCTGACGTTTCGCCCACATCTATGGCAGGCATCCTCAGAGGTTGTGAGGTATATATGGCCATGTTCCAGAAGTATTCTCTCCTGACGTTTCGCCCACATCTATGGCAGGCATCCTCAGAGGCTGTGAGGTATGGATAAATTAAGTAAGGAAAGGAAAGAATATATATCTGTGTATAGTCCAAGGTGTGGCAAGAGTCCTTTGTCACTGGGAAGCCAGCATTAATGTTTCAGTTAATCACCCTAATTAGCATTGGAAAAGTTTTGTCTCTTGCCTGGGGGCATCCTTTGTTCAGTCAAGTCCTTATTGTGTTGGTTCCCATCTATTGTTTTGATTTTGGAGTTTTGTAATACTGGTAGCCAGATTTTGTTCATTTCCATGGTTTCTTCCTTTCTGTTGAAGTTGTCCACATGCTTGTGGATTTCAATGGAGTCTACCGGATACCATGCAGCTGTGGACAAGTCTACATAGGGACCACCAAACGCAGCATTGCCCAAACAAGAGTCAAAGAACATGAAAGGCACTGCAGACTAATTCAACCAGAGAAATCAGCCATAGCAGAGCATTTGATGAACCAGGCTGGACACAGAATACTATTTGAGAACACAAAAATGCTGGACCATTCTAACAACTATCATGTCAGACTACACAGAGAAGCCATTGAAATCCACAAGCATGTGGACAACTTCAACAGAAAGGAAGAAACCATGAAAATGAACAAAATCTGGCTACCAGTATTACAAGACTCCAAAATCAAAACAGTAGATGGGAACCAAAAATCTGAGGGCTTGACTGAACAAAGGATGCTCCCAGGCAAGAGACAAAACTTTTCCAATGCTAATTAGGGTGATTAACTGAAACATTAATGCTGGCTTCCCAGTGACAAAGGACTCTTGCCACACCTTGGACTATACACAGATATATATTCTTTCCTTTCCTTACTTAATTTATCCATACCTCACAGCCTCTGAGGATGCCTGCCATAGATGTGGGCGAAACGGCAGGAGAGAATACTTCTGGAACATGGCCACACAGCCCGAAAGACATACAACAACCCAGACATCCAACTCTTTGTCAGATGTTCTCACCTCAACCTCTTTAAACTTACTTGCCTAACGACACACAGGACTCACATCAACACAATCACCATAAACAGCTGCATTCTCTGATGAATCCCCTTTGCGGTGACACCTTCTGCTATCAAGAATTCAGTGACTGTACGTTGCTTAAGTTGCATTGACCAACCGTCTGCGCAGGGTTCCATACTTCGCACTTTAACAACACAACCGTTCAATGCTAAGGCTTCCCCGTCTGCGCAGGGTTCCATACTTCGCACTTTAACAACACAACCATTCAATGCTAAGGCTTCCCCGTCTGCGCAGGGTTCCATACTTCGCACTTTAACAACACAACCGTTCAATGCTAAGGCTTCCCCGTCTGCGCAGGGTTCCATACTTCGCACTTTAACAACACAACCGTTCAATGCTAAGGCTTCCCATCAAATGGAACTGTAAAGGAGATTCTACTGAACAAGCCAGTATCTGCCACATACCAGGACTGACATCTGTTGAGGAGTTACGAAGGTGGAGGCATTACTTTTCATTCAACCCTCGTCCTACCATATTGCTACTACCGAATGTAACAGAGTTGAGAAGGAGGAGGTGAAAGAGGGCTAGGATGACTGCGTCTGTGGTTGCAACCGTATATTTTTATGATACAGAGTTTGCTTTTGCCGTTTCCCCACGAGAATGATGGCTTTGTTTTCAATATTTCAGTGCCACTTTTCAGAGAGGGCTTGGGCAAACTTTGGGCCCCTAGGTATTAAGAACTTCAATTCCTAACAGACTCGGGCCCTTTCCAGCTTAAGCGGCTGAGGGGGAAAAAGAAGGGGCCTGAGCCTGTTAGGAATTCTGGGAATTAGTAGTAGTAGTAGTAATAATAATAATAATAATAATAATAATAATAATAATAATAATAATAATATCACAAACCAGCAAAGGTCGTGGAAAATGAACACACAAAGATACTGTGGGACTTCCGAATCCAGACTGACAAAGTTCTGGAACACAACACACCAGACATCACAGTTGTGGAAAAGAACAAGGTTTGGATCATTGATGTTGCCATCCCAGGTGATGAAAAACAACAGGAAAAACTCAGCCGCTATCAGGACCTCAAGATTGAACTTTAAAGACTCTGGCAGAAACGAGAGCAGGTGGTCCCGGTGGTGATGGGCACACTGGGTGGCGTGCCAAAAGATCTCAGCCGGCATTTGGAAACAATAGACATTGACAAAATTACGATCTGCCAACTGCAAAAGGCCACCCTACTGGGATCTGCACGCATCATCCAAAAATACATCACACAGTCCTAGACACTTGGGAAGTGTTCGACTTGTGGTTTTGTGAAACAAATTCCAGCATATATTTCTTGTTTGCTGTGTCATACAACGTCGTTGTGTCAATAATAATAATAATAACTTTATTTTTGTATTCCGCCTCCATCTCCCTGAAGGGACTCGGGGCGGCTAACATGTGGCCAAGCCCGGAAAATTACAAAAGAACAAAATAAAATACATAGTACACTTCATCAGCAGATAAAAATATATCAAGACAAAAACATAGTTATACACAGTAATATAATAAAAGTAAAATAGTGACAATAGCATAGTCAAACATAATTTAAAACCGGAATAGGAGTTAACGAAAACAAACTGGGCCAAAGTGCAAGGAGCATATATTGTAAACCCAATGAGAGAGGTAGATGAATAAAGCAACCAGGGAAAGTGAGACCAGTTCTCTTGGGAAACGGCCTTTGGCCGATGAGGAGTTTTCCCAAGAAGCGAGATTAGATTTGAGAAGGGAGGGAGTGAAAAATATACTAGAGAATCCATGAGAAAACCTTGAAGCCCAGGTTCGTTCGGCATGATCTCATGGCTACTTGGTCGGGTTTTAGAGCAATGCTTTCCCAAAACTTTGCACATAAACAATGCAAAAAATCTTGCAACCATTTCCATTCGAGAACCAACGTTGTTTTTAAATCCATAGCATATGTTAGTCTAATGTTTCAGTCTCATTAAACTGGCTTAAAACAAAAAGCAGCAAGTAACAAGAGAAGAAACAAAATACCAGTAGCCCATACCAGCATCTCAAATTAAAAGCAGACTGAAAGATAATATTTTTAAAGTCTTAGGAGTCTACACCAGAAAGGCCCTGCCAATACAGAACGGCTAATACATATGACAGCAGTCACGATAGAAGAATAGTCCTTTGAAAGCATATTTTTGACTTCGATTCAGTCCAGGATCCATTTCAGGCCTTCTGTCTCCTTCTTCAGGGTCCCATTTGTGAGCCAGAGCCAGGTCTTCTCCTTATCAGCTTTTCCTTCAATTTTGTCAAGAAACTTTCCATGCAATTTTGTTGTGCCAGCTGTCAGCTCTAGTTTGTAGTGCGGTTTTCTTGTACTGATTCTTTGTCTGCTGTACTTTGAGGAGTTTCTGATTTTTGACTTCAATCAAAGCAGATTCTTCATTTTCCTTTACTTATTCTGCCAGGGCATGTTCCTCTTCTTTGACTGCTTGTTTTACTTGCAAAAGTCCTCTGCCACCAGATCTTCTAGGCAGATATTATTATTATTATTATTATTATTATTATTATTATTATTATTGACACAATGACGTTGTATGACACAGCAAACAAGATAGACATGCTGGATTTCGTTTCACAAAACCACAAGTCGAACACTTCCCAAGTGTCTAGGACTGTGTGATGTATTTTCGGATGATGTGTGCAGATCCCAGCAGGGTGGCCTTTTGCAGTTGGCAGATCGTGATTTTGTCAATGTCTATTGTTTCCAAATGCCGGCTGAGATCTTTTGGCACGGCACCCAGTGTGCCCATCACCACCGGGACCACCTGTACTGGTTTCTGCCAGAGTCTTTGAAGTTCAATCTTGAGGTCCTGATAACGGCTGAGTTTTTCCTGTTGTTTTTCATCTATGCGACTGTCACCTGGGATGGCAACATCAATGATCCAAACCTTGTTCTTTTCCACAACTGTGATGTCTGGTGTGTTGTGTTCCAGAACTTTGTCAGTCTGGATTCGGAAGTCCCACAGTATCTTTGCGTGTTCATTTTCCAAGACTTTTGCAGGTTTGTGATCCCACCAGTTCTTTGCTGCTGGGAGGTGGTACTTGAGGCATAAGTTCCAATGGATCATTTGGGCCACATAGTTGTGCCTCTGTTTGTAGTCTGTCTGTGCAATTTTCTTACAGCAGCTGAGGATATGATCAATGGTTTCGTCGGTTTCCTTGCACAGTCTGCACTTTGGGTCATCAGCTGATTTTTCGATCTTGGCCTGAATTGCCTTTGTCCTGATGTCTTGCTCCTGGGCTGCAAGGATCAGGCCTTCTGTCTCCTTCTTCAGGGTCCCATTCGTGAGCCAGAGCCAGGTCTTCTATTATTATTATTATTATTATTATTATTATTAATAATATTATTATTATTAATTGCCTTTGTCCTGATGTCTTGCTCCTGGGCTGCAAGGATCAGGCCTTCTGTCTCCTTCTTCAGGGTCCCATTCGTGAGCCAGAGCCAGGTCTTCTATTATTATTATTATTATTATTATTATTATTATTATTATTATTATTTGCCTTTGTCCTGATGTCTTGCTCCTGGGCTGCAAGGATCAGGCCTTCTGTCTCCTTCTTCAGGGTCCCATTCGTGAGCCAGAGCCAGGTCTTCTATTATTATTATTATTATTATTATTATTATTATTATTAATATTATTATTATTATTAATTGCCTTTGTCCTGATGTCTTGCTCCTGGGCTGCAAGGATCAGGCCTTCTGTCTCCTTCTTCAGGGTCCCATTCGTGAGCCAGAGCCAGGTCTTCTATTATTATTATTATTATTATTATTATTAATATTATTATTATTAATGGCCTTTGTCCTGATGTCTTGCTCCTGGGCTGCAAGGATCGGGCCTTCTGTCTCCTTCTTCAGGGTCCCATTCGTGAGCCAGAGCCAGGTCTTCTATTATTATTATTATTATTATTATTATTATTATTATTATTAATATTATTATTATTATTAATTGCCTTTGTCCTGATGTCTTGCTCCTGGGCTGCAAGGATCAGGCCTTCTGTCTCCTTCTTCAGGGTCCCATTCGTGAGCCAGAGCCAGGTCTTCTATTATTATTATTATTATTATTATTATTAATATTATTATTATTAATGGCCTTTGTCCTGATGTCTTGCTCCTGGGCTGCAAGGATCGGGCCTTCTGTCTCCTTCTTCAGGGTCCCATTCGTGAGCCAGAGCCAGGTCTTCTATTATTATTATTATTATTATTATTATTATTAATATTATTATTATTAATTGCCTTTGTCCTGATGTCTTGCTCCTGGGCTGCAAGGATCAGGCCTTCCGTCTCCTTCTTCAGGGTCCCATTCGTGAGCCAGAGCCAGGTCTTCTATTATTATTATTATTATTATTATTATTATTATTATTATTAATATTATTATTATTAATGGCCTTTGTCCTGATGTCTTGCTCCTGGGCTGCAAGGATCGGGCCTTCTGTCTCCTTCTTCAGGGTCCCATTCGTGAGCCAGAGCCAGGTCTTATTATTATTATTATTATTATTATTATTATTATTATTATTATTATTATTATTGGCATAAGTGAACATTTGTAATTATCCCCCAATATCATTTTGAAAGCAAGTGTGTTGAGCTGGAGCCTTAAACATAGCCAACAATTATTCCAGCAAATATTCCTGAGTTGTTGATCCCTGAAATCCGCCTGTGATTTCCCGCACCCGTTCTGAAGGAACCATTGGTGTTTCACAGTGCCTAAATGGCGTCCTCTCTAATACATTTCAAGAAGTGGGACTTGGCCCCGGTCGAGAAGACAGCCCTAGCATCTATGCAAATCCACTCCTACAAGACTTGGAGTGGCCTTAATTCACAGGTGAGGGCATCATCCAGTCCGGGAAACTCCCTGCATCCAAGATTAATGAAAGCAAAACAGGCCAAGGTCTTCTTCCTCCAGGTTGGTTGGTAATGATTCTTGAAGGCAGCCTGGCTCTATAAAGGGAAACAGAGGTGGCCGCTTGCATTGAACCGACAAGTCGCCTTCCGGGTTGGTGCACCGGGTGCATGGGACAGGAGAGGACAGGGCACCGAGGAAGCCTTAACTGCTTATGTGCTGGAGGGAAGGCCTAGTTATGTTGCCTTTTTCCCATTCAAAGACTGAATCCCGGCCTCCGGAATACCCAAGCGGTCCCCTTGGGTTAGCTAAGAAAACTCTTCCGGGACAAACAATACAGAGGAAGCCCCCAACAAATGAAGGAAAGGTGTCATCAGTGCACTTTTCCATATATAGCTTTGCCTCTGCATGTATCATATTAGCTTTTATGTAGACAATAAGCTCGTTGTATGAGCCAAAGTAACAAAGGACCTGTGCCCCTTGTTGGGAATCACGTTGGACTACTCAAGTCTAGATGTAGTTAGTAGGCATGTCCGATCGATGAAAAAAATGTTTCAATTCTCGTTTCTAAAGTAGGGGGCTCTGGCGCTTCGATATGGAAAGTATTTCCGATTTTTTTCACCCAAAAATTTCGGATATTTCCGAAAATTCGTAATGATTCTAAATGTTTCTAAAATGGCGGACGTGCATGAGCAATCGCCAAAAAAAAAAAGGAACCGGGGGGGGGACTTTTACAGGGTTCTCCCGCCCTCATTTCTTGAGCTATCCTCATCAACCCTAGCCCCCACCTTTGCGTCCATCGTGGAAGCTTCTGATTGGCCGGGGAGCAGCAGCTATGTTAGGCTGCGCTAAGCTCCCGTTCTAGGTAGGTTGCAGAAACAAAAAAAATTTTTTTTAATATTTTTAAATATATATTTTAAAAAAAAATTTGGGGAAAAAATTAACGAAACATTAAGAGACAATTAGAGAATGGGCCAACAATGGTTCGAATTACATTGCTGGTTGTGCTGTGAGACAATGTCTCGGAATGCGTATCAAAAAGCGAGAACAATCCAAAATAATTCCGATATACGATTCAAAACGATTTTTTGGACATGTCTAGTAGTTAGATAGATGATAGAGTTAGATTGAGGGAATCCTTTCCCTGTTTCCAAAGCATGCCTAGACAGGCTTTACTGTGTTTATCCTGTTTACGTCACATCCCTTACTTTGAAGTTAGTGGAAATGTGAATCTCTAGGGACACTAACTTCTTATTGGTCAGAATGTCTTTTACGGTCCCAATAAACTGGACCATGCGGTTGAAACCTTTTTGGTTCTCTCTTCTCCCTTTGGAGAAGCTAACAAGAAGCATCTCACCATATCTCCTGGCAAGATGTAACTATTTAGATGTTTGTTATTTTTCCTTTCTTATTTTTCCTTAGAAATCAGTCTAGAGTAGACTAGACAGCTCCCAAGCCTTTCTATCTACAATGGAGTTCTTTTTACCTGAATAAATACTTTTTGAACTTTTATTGAGACTCTGCAGTCCATTGCAATCCTAAGTGATCAAAAGCTTCTCTTTGCTCGCCCCGTGTAAGTAACTGTTGCATTTGAAAGCTTTTGCTTTTGCTACTCTGCTGATTTTGGTGGAATCTCCCCAGAGAGGGTTAAATTGAGTCTAACCGTTCAGAGATTACCACAACACCCCTCCCTTTCTCTTGAGCTGGTGTCTTTCTCCATACGGTTCCAAGGACAGAAACTAGTTCGAGTAAACAAGTGAGATCACAGACACCACTCTGTGCCAAAGAGGTGTGGAGGTGAGGAAGACCCTCAGTAACTGGTCAAGTTTAGATAAGCCAAGATATATATTCTTTGTTTACTACTACCATTTGCAAGTACAAACCTTCATTTGCTGTCCCGCCTTCTCATAGCTATGATGAAAATAAACATTGCTTTTGTACTCTCACGAGACTAGATTTTCTGTCTGATTGCCTCCTGTGCCAGAACTCCTTTTTGAGATAAATTGCCTTACAGTACAATAGTTCAAGGTGGACCACCAGGAATCCTTCTGACGTTAGTAGTAACCAAAAGTCATGGCAGATCTCCCTTGCCATGTGGATCTCCAGAACGGAAATCAACGATCCTCCAGGGAGCAATGGAGTACAGTTTCCATATGTCTTTATCATTGGCTGTGCTAGCTATGGCTAATGGGTTTTGCAGTCCAGAAGCAACTGGAGGACCACTTTTGTTGTGGAAGAACCAACTGTGGTGAGGTGACTTTGAGGCCACTGGATGGACTCATAGTATATCATTATCTGCCCATCCATGCCATCCTTGTAGTAGACATTGATGTTGGGATACCTTCTCCCCAGAGAACGGCTGATGGGTTTTGCAATCCAGAAGCAACTGGAGGACCACTTATGTTGTGGAAGAACCAATTGTGGTGAGGTGACTTTGAGATCACTGGGTGGACTCATAGTGTATCATCATCTGCCCATCCATACTATCCTTGTAGTAGACATTGATGTTGGGATGCCTTCTCCCCAGAGAACGGCTGATGGGTTTTGCAGTCCAGCATCAACGGGAGGACCACTTATGTTGTGGAAGGACCAACTGCGGTGAAGTCACTTTGAGGCCACTGGATGGACTCATAGTGTATCATGAGTCCTTGTAGTAAACATTCATGTAGGAATGCCTTCTCCCCAGAGAACGGCTGTTGGGTTTTGCAGTCCAGCAGCAACCGAAGGACCACTGGTGTTGTAGAAGAACCGGTCAAGTGACTTTGAAGCCACTGGATGGACTCATAATGTATCATGAGTTCTTGTAGTAGACATTGATGTTGGGTTGCCTTCTTCCCAGAGAACTGCTGATGGGATTTGGAGTCCAGCATCAACGGAAGGACCACTTGTGTTGTGGAGAACCAACTGTGGTGAGGTGACTTTGAGGCCACTGGATGGACTCATAGTGTATCATGACGTCGGTTACACGTTTTGAAGAAAGAGTCACTAGTGTTGTGGAAGAACTAACTTTGAGGCCACTGGATGGACTCATAATGTATCATGAGTTCTTGTAGTAGACATTGATGTTGGGTTGCCTTCTCCCTAGAAAATAGCTGATGGGATTTGGAGTCCAGCAGCAACTGGAGGACCACTTATGTTGTGGAAGAACCAACTGTGATCAGGTGACTTTGAGGCCACTGGATGGACTCATAGTGTATCACAAGTCCTTGTAGTAGATGTTGATGTTGGGACGCCTTCTCCCCAGAAAACGCCTGATGGATTTTGCAGTCTAGCATCAACGGGAGGACCACTTGTGTTGTGGAAGAACCAACTTTGAGGCCACTGGATGGACTCATAGTGTATCATGAGTCCTTGTAATACACATTGATGTTGGGATACCTTCTCCCCAGAAAATGGCTGATGGGATTTGGAGTCCAGCAGCAACTGGAGGACCACTTGTGTTGTAGAAGAACCAACTTTGAGGCCAGTGGATGGACTCATAATGTATCATGAGTCCTTGTAGTAGACATTGATGTTGGGATGGCTTCTCCCCAGAGAACAGCTGATGGGTTTTGCAGTCCAACTCTGAGGCCACTGGATGGACTCATAGTGTGTCATGAGTCCTTGTAGTAGACATTGATGTTGGGACACCTTCTCCCCAGAGAAAGGCTGATGGGTTTTGCAGTCCAGCAGCAATGGGAGGACCACTTGTGTTGTAGAAGAACCAACTTTGAGGCCACTGGATGGACTCATAATGTATCATGAGTCCTTGTAGTAGACATTGATGTTGGGATGGCTTCTCCCCAGAGAACAGCTGATGGGTTTTGCAGTCCAACTCTGAGGCCACTGGATGGACTCATAGTGTGTCATGAGTCCTTGTAGTAGACATTGATGTTGGGACACCTTCTCCCCAGAGAAAGGCTGATGGGTTTTGCAGTCCAGCAGCAATGGGAGGACCACTTGTGTTGTAGAAGAACCAACTTTGAGGCCACTGGATGGACTCATAATGTATCATGAGTCCTTGTAGTAGACATTGATGTTGGGACACCTTCTCCCCAGAGAAGGGCTCGCTAGCCGCGGTCCACCTATCATCCACCTGCCGACCCCCCGGATATCTCAGTTGTCGCTTTTTTTTGTCTGCCTATCTCATTCTCTCGTTCCCGAACTGTGTAACAGTTTCCTCAGGAGTGTTCAGCTAGCTGACACATTTGCCACAGATGGATGGTGCGTGCAGAGACAGCTGTCACTCCCGATTTGCAGCGGCCTGCGTGACAGCGGGGCTGATGGCTTCTGAAAGGCCATCTTGCCAAGCACATGCACTCTGACATTCTGCGAGACAAGCCCTACAGACACCTCTCGGTGGACCTGGGGAGAAACTGGCAAGCTCACTGTTTTGCCTCCCTCCCCGCCCCCCGCCCCAGAAGCAGCCCCCAGGCTGGAAGAAAGCGTGAGCACTCCTGCGCGGGTGGCTTGCGTCGAGGCTGCGCAAGGTGGAGGGAGCCAGGGCCTCCGCCGCGCCAACGTGGGGCAAGTGCCGAGAGAGCAGCAAGAAGCCACGGACCTCCTGTGAGCAGGGACCTCGGTTACATGTTTTGAAGAAAGAGCCACCCGTGCTTAGGAAGCCATCTTCTCATGTTGTGCATTGGTCTCCACACTCGTGGTCAAGCCTCAACTACACCATCATGATTAAGCGTTCCACATACACAGCCTTACTCTCTCTGAGTCTTTGTTGCCTTAATATCAGTCCTCCAGGCAACTCTGTGTAGTAGACATGTCCAAAAAATCGTTTTGAATCGTATATCGGAATTATTTCGGATTGTTCTCGGTTTTTGATACGCATTCCAAGACAATGTCTCACAGCGCAACCAGCAATGTAATTCGAACCATTGTTGGCCCATTCTTTAATTGTCTCTTAATATTTCATTAATTCCCCCCCCCCATTTTTAAAAATATATTTTTAAAAATATTTTTTTAAAAATTTTTGTTTCTTCAACCTACCTTGAATGGGAGCTTAGTGCAGCCTAACATGCCAGGGCATTGCTTGGTGTGTTTACTGGTCCATTTCTAATTGAAGGCATTGGGTTGAGGCTTGTGGGATCACATAGCCAGAAGCACCATTGATTTCCAGTGTCCTTCTTGCTTACAAATATAGCAAGGGAATTTCTAGTTTTCAAAGTATCTTTGCACAACTTGCAAATTTGATGAGGATAGCTCAAGAAATGAGGGCGGGAGAGCCCTGTAAAAGCCCCCCCCCCCAGTTTTTTTTTTTTTTTGCGATTGCGCATGCGCATGCACCATTTTAGAAACATTTAGAATCATTACAAATTTTCAGAAATATCTGAAATTTTTGGGTGAAAAAATCGGAAATACTTTCTATATCGAAGCGCCAGCACCCCCTACTTTAGAAACGAGAATTGAAACATTTTTTTCATCGATTGGACATGCCTACTGTGTAGGGTCCGAAAGATAAATCCTGTCCCAGTCATTCCAACCATTGTATTGTCTTCTCTAGGTCACACACTCCTGCACTTCTCTACCGAATTCATCCAACACAATACATCACAGATGCTGGTTTTGATCTACATACGATCACAGTAATCTGAAATAACTCATACTTACAACGGTGACACACCTATGACCACTGCACCACATAAGAGTCCAAGAATATAAGCAATCAGTTTATTGTAAAAACAAATAAAAAGCTTACCGTGTTTCCCTGAAAATAAGACAGTGTCTTATATTAATTTTTGCTCCCAAAGATGCACTAGGTCTTATTTTCATATTCATATTCACATTCATTTCATATCACAAAATCACAAGTCGAACACTTCCCAAGTGTCTAGGACTGTATTATTATTATTATTATTATTATTATTATTATTATTATTATTATTATTATTTGAAACACAACAAGATGAGTCCACAAGCAGACACTGGCTGTTGTATTGGATCACACAATGGACACTTCCCATTATTATTATTATTATTATTCTTGGCATGGTCCCTTTGTAAGCCGCCTCGAGTTCCTTTGGGGAGATGGGACGGGATATAAGAATAAATTATTATTATTATTATTATTATTATTATTAATACCCCACTTTATCTCTCCCAAAGTAGACTCAAAGTGGCTTAACCTAGAAGCATTAGCATACAATGTAAAATATACAAATATGCAAACATTACACAGAGTTAAATATAAACCGCATTAAAGCATGCCGTTAAAATCTATTAAAACATATTCAAAATTTAAAACCACAGCAACCCTTCCCGACTTGATTTTAAAAAGAAACCAAACACCAATTCAATTGCATAAAAAATATCAACAAAAACACGTACGGACATTTTTTTAAAAAATGCTGTGCAACAATCAATAGAATTAAAAGCTTTTAAAAATCAATCCCGGGGCAGAATTCGTCATGTTCATTGAAAGACTTGAAAAGTAGCCTTTGGCAGCGTTATCTTCCATGAATTTGTCCTGTTCTAATAATATAGGTAAAATAATATAATATATAATAATATAGGTATAATAATATAACTCCAGACAGCAGAGAAGAAGAGTTACAGTCCAATGGAACCAGGTGGGCTACACTTTGACCACTTATTATTGTTATTATTATTATTATTATTATTATTATTATTATTATTATTATTATTATTATTATTATTATGTTTATATCCCACTTTTTCACCCATGCTTCAGCATCACCATATTTTATAGTTATACTGTCAGATTTTGACGCAATTTGAGATTATCTAAACAATATACAGTACTGTGTATGAATAAGGGTTATTTTATCCTTAACATTAAACATTAAACTCTGTGTTCTTGGCTATTCTTACCCTGTTTTATGTTTAATCTCTGCCTTGTGTATTTTAATTCTGTAATTTGTGGAAATATGTTTCAATATGTGCATGCGATGAATGTGTGTCTGAGCAATGTTGCAACCCGCTTCGAGCCGTGAGAAGAGTGGGAAAGAAATAATAATAATAATAATAATAATAATAATAATAATAATAATTTTTGATTGAAGTCAAAAATCAGAAACTCCTCAAAGCACAGCAGACAAAAAACCAGTACAAGAAAACCGCACTACAAACTAGAGCTGACAGCTGGCACAACAAAACATTGCATGGAAAGTTCCTTGACAAAACTGAAGGAAAAGCTGACAAGGAGAAGACTTGGCTCTGGCTCACGAATGGGACCCTGAAGAAGGAGACAGAAGGCCTGATCCTTGCAGCCCAGGAGCTCAAAGCAACTCCTCAAAGCACAGCAGAATCAGTACAAGAAAACCGCACTACAAACTAGAGCTGACAGCTGGCACAACAAAACATTGCATGGAAAGTTCCTTGACAAAATTGAAGGAAAAGCTGACAAGGAGAAGACCTGACTCTGGCTCACGAATGGGACCCTGAAGAAGGAGACAGAAGGCCTGATCCTTGCAGCCCAGGAGCAAGACATCAGGACAAAGGCAATTCAGGCCAAGATCGAAAAATCAGCTGATGACCCAAAATGCAGACTGTGCAAGGAAACCGACGGAACCATTGATCATCTCCTCAGCTGCTGTAAGAAAATCACACAGACAGACTACAAACAGAGGCAAACAAACAAATCACTGTGTAACAGCCTATTAAATGACAAAATAAGGTAACTCACCATTCTTTCTTTTTTGGTTGTTTGTACAAGTGGAGTTTCTGAGGCTGAGAGTAAATGACTTCCCTCAAACGTCCTCATAGGCAGAGATTGTAATCTGTTTCTTTGCAAAATCTCCCAGCCATTGCAACTGTGGAGCTGCTTTTCTCACCAGCTGATCATGTTTTTAAATCACTCAAGTGAAAGCAGGACATTGGATTCTGGTGTTTCTTAATTTTGGAAACTCCAAAAAAGGAAATTTTGCCCCATTTTCCCCCTTTTAGCAAAGGCAAAATTATTTGTACCTTTCAATGCCAGTTATTACAACTGTCTTGAGTTTGAGAAGTAATTCGGAGGACAAGGAAAGTGTCAATAAGCATCCCCTAAAACAATGAGGATGCCTATCATGTATGTATTTTATTTTGTTCTATTGTAATTGCCTGGGTTTGGCCCCATGTTAGCCGCCCGAGTCCCTTCAAGGAGATGGAGGTAGAATACAAAAATAAAGTTATTATTTTTACTAGCTGTGCTCGGCCAGGCATTGCTGTGGACTTTATTTTTCTTGGGTTTTTTTGTTTGAAAGACATAGACTGGATGACTATGTCTTTTGTGGCCAAATTTGTTGTGATTTGGTTCAGTAGTTTTGTTGTTTACTCAATCCTACAAAAGTACATTACATTTTTATATACCGTATATACTCGAGTATAAGCTGACCTGAATATAAGCTGAGGCACCTAATTTTACCACAAAAAAACTGGGAAAACGTTGACTCCAGTAGAAGCCGAGGGTGTTAAATTTCAGAAATGAAAATAGATACCAATAAAATTACATTAGTTGAGGCATCAAGTAGGTTAAATGTTTTTGAATACAGTAGAGTCTCACTTATCCAACACTTGCTTATCCAACATTCTGGATTATCCAACGCATTTTTGTAGGCAATGTTTTCAATATATCATGATATTTTGGTGCTAAATTCGTAAATACAGTAATTACAGTAATTGCTACGTCATGTTATACAACAAATTTGACAGAAAAAGTAGTTCAATGCTCAGTAATGCTATGTAGTAATTACTGTATTTACAAATTCAGCACCAAAATATCAAGATGTTTTGAAAACATTGACTACAAAAATGTGTTGGATAATCCAGAACGTTGGATAAGCGAGTGTTGGATAAGTGAGACTCTACTGTATTATTATTATTAAATCATTAGATTAAAATATCCCAGTGAAAGGAACCTAATAACATTCAGAATAGAATTATAATTATAATGAGGCTGGTCATCCAATGGCTGAAAACATTGACTACAAAAATGTGTTGGATAATCCAGAACGTTGGATAAGCGAGTGTTGGATAAGTGAGACTCTACTGTATTTCTTCAAAGTTTGCATTGTTCTCGGTAAGGTCCCTTTTATGTCCCATTCTCTCTCCACCGACCCATGACTAAACTGCTATCCATTTATTTCAGTGCGTAAAGTGATCCTAATCTTGTTGTTGCGACTCTCAACAAGTGTGGTGCACGGGAAGAGATATCATTGGAAGCATTGAGATTTTATTTCTCCTGCTTTATGTGGATGGATGTGTGTTCATGATCCTAATCTTGTTGTTGCGACTCTCAACAAGTGTGGTGCACGGGAGGAGATATCGTTGAAAGCATTGAGATTTTATTTCTTCTGCTTTATGTGGATGGATATGTGTTCATGATCCTAATCTTGTTGTTGCGACTCTCAACAAGTGTGGTGCACGGGAAGAGATATCATTGGAAGCATTGAGATTTTATTTCTCCTGCTTTATGTGGATGGATGTGTGTTCATGATCCTAATCTTGTTGTTGCGACTCTCAACAAGTGTGGTGCACGGGAAGAGATATCATTGGAAGCATTGAGATTTTATTTCTCCTGCTTTATGTGGATGGATGTGTGTTCATGATCCTAATCTTGTTGTTGCGACTCTCAACAAGTGTGGTGCACGGGAGGAGATATCATTGGAAGCATTGAGATTTTATTTCTCCTACTTTATGTGGATGGATGTGTGTTCATGATCCTAATCTTGTTGTTGCGACTCTCAACAAGTGTGGTGCACGGGAGGAGATATCGTTGGAAGCATTGAGATTTTATTTCTTCTGCTTTATGTGGATGGATATGTGTTCATGATCCTAATCTTGTTGTTGCGACTCTCAACAAGTGTGGTGCACGGGAGGAGATATCATTGGAAGCATTGAGATTTTATTTCTTCTGCTTTATGTGGATGGATGTGTGTTCATGATCCTAATCTTGTTGTTGCGACTCTCAACAAGTGTGGTGCACGGGAGGAGATATCGTTGGAAGCATTGAGATTTTATTTCTTCTGCTTTATGTGGATGGATATGTGTTCATGATCCTAATCTTGTTGTTGCGACTCTCAACAAGTGTGGTGCACGGGAGGAGATATCATTGGAAGCATTGAGATTTTATTTCTCCTGCTTTATGTGGATGGATATGTGTTCATGATCCTAATCTTGTTGTTGCGACTCTCAACAAGTGTGGTGCACGGGAGGAGATATCATTGGAAGCATTGAGATTTTATTTCTCCTGCTTTATGTGGATGGATGTGTGTTCATGATCCTAATCTTGTTGTTGCGACTCTCAACAAGTGTGGTGCACGGGAGGAGATATCATTGGAAGCATTGAGATTTTATTTCTCCTGCTTTATGTGGATGGATGTGTGTTCATGATCCTAATCTTGTTGTTGCGACTCTCAACAAGTGTGGTGCACGGGAGGAGATATCGTTGGAAGCATTGAGATTTTATTTCTTCTGCTTTATGTGGATGGATGTGTGTGCATTTACGCATAGCTGTACATGCTCACAAAGCATCCTGCTCTCGCTCGGCTCCCAGTGAGACAAAGCCCAGAGAAAGTGGATCAAGGCAAACTTTGCTTCACATCTTCCAGGCCTCGGATGGGACTTGAAAGGCGCTGCCAGGAGCCACAGATAGAAAAAGAAGTGAAAGAAAAGAGGAGGAGGGGAAAAAGTATGGGTCGGTCAGGAGGGGATTGGGGTCTGGTGGGGTTTGCGCAGGGAAATTCTCTCTGCCGCTCCCCTGAAAGATTCCCTTCTCTTTCTTTCTCTCTCTCCATCTATCTGTCTTTCTCTCTCTCTCCTTTTTCATCCCCTCCCCCCTTTTTCCCATCTTGCCATACGGATCGCTGGGAGCAACAAGGCATGTGACAATATTATCTGCCTTATAGGGGCAGGAGCAGACCCAGGTCGCGCCGTGGACACCCTACGGCCAGACTCGCAGACAATATATACCTCGCGCACCAACTCACGCACTTCTCTCCTCTTCGCAGAGAGAGCAACATCAGGCACGGAGCTCGGAGACGCACCGCCGCAGAAGGTCCTGCTTCAAGGTAAGGGGCTTGGGCACTGGGACAAATTCTTATCATTATTATTATTATATTATTATTATTATTATTAATTGGTTTGGAACGGAGTCAGTTTCCGGCCGGACTGCAGCAGGTGCATCAGATGGGCATCCGCTCCGTCATGCAAGTCTGCATGTGTGTAAATCTCTCCTTTGAAAAGTGTGTGTTTGTAGAGAAAGGGGGTCAGGACTCTGTTGATCCTCACCTCTTGTAAAATAAGGATTTAATTTTCGTTGATAACAAGACTTGCAACAAATTCCCGGAGTTTGCAATGTGCTAGGAAGTGTGCACAACTGACCCTATATTTTTCTTTGTGAGGCATCGATAACAAGGTTTGCAACAGATTCCCGGAGTTTGCATTGTGCCAAGAAGTGTGCACAACTGTCCCTATACTTTTCTTTGTGAAGCATCGATAACAAGGCTTGTGACAAATTCCCGGAGTTTGCAATATGCCAAGAAGTGTGCGCAACTGACCCTATACTTTTCTTTGTGAAGCATCAATAACAAGGATTGCATTATGCCAAGAAGTGTGCAAACTGACCCTATACTTTTCTTTGTGACGCATCAATAACAAGGCTTATGACAAATTCCCAGAGTTTGCAATGTGCCAAGAAGTGTGCACAACGGACCCTATACTTTTCTTTGTGAAGCATCAATAACAAGGCTTGTGACAAATTTCCGGAGTTTGCATTGTGCCAAGAACTGTGCACAAGTGACCCTATACTTTTCTTTGTGAAGCATTGATAACAAGGCTTAGGACAAATTTCCGGAGTTTGCATTGTGCCAAGAAGTGTGCACAACTGACCCTATTCTTTTCTTTGTGAAGCATCGATAACAAGGCTTATGACAAATTTCCGGAGTTTGCAATGTGCCAAGAAGTGTGAACAGCTGACCCTATACTTTTCTTTGTGAAGCACCGATAACAAGTCTTCCAACAAATTCCCAGAGTTTGCATTGTGCCAAAAAGTGTGCACAACTGACTCTATACTTTTCTTTGTGACACATCGATAACAAGGCTTGTGACAAATTGCCGGAATTTGCATTGTGCCAAGAAGTGTGCAAACTGACTCTATACTTTTCTTTGTGACACATCGATAACACAAATTCCCGGAGTTTGCATTGTGCCAAGAAGCGTGCAAACTGACCTTATATTTTTCTTTCTGACACATCAATAACAAGGCTTATGACAAATTCCCAGAGTTTGCATTGTGCCAAGAAGTGTGCAAACTGACCTTATATTTTTCTTTGTGACGCATCGATAACAAGGTTTGCAACAGATTCCCGGAGTTTGCAATGTGCCAAGAAGTGTGCACAACTGACCTTATATTTTTCTTTCTGACACATCAATAACAAGGCTTATGACAAATTCCCGGAGTTTGCATTGTGCCAAGAAGTGTGCAAACTGACCTTATATTTTTCTTTGTGACGCATCGATAACAAGGTTTGCAACAGATTCCCGGAGTTTGCAATGTGCCAAGAAGTGTGCACAACTGACCTTATATTTTTCTTTCTGACACATCAATAACAAGGCTTATGACAAATCCCCGGAGTTTGCATTGTGCCAAGAAGTGTGCACAACTGACCCTATACTTTTCTTTGTGATGCATCAATAACAAGGCTTATGACAAATTTCCGGAGTTTACATTGTGCCAAAAAGTGTGCCCAACTGATCCTATACTTTTCTTTGTGAAGCATCAACAACAAGGTTTCCAACAGATTCCCGGAGTTTGCATTGTGCCAAAAAGTGTGCACAACTGACCTCATACTTTTCTTTGTGAAGCATCGATAACAAGGTTTGCAACAAATTCCCGGAGTTTGCATTGTGCCAAGAAGTGTCCACAACTGACCCTATACTTTTCTTTGTGAAGCATCAATAACAAGGTTTGCGACAAATTCCCGGTGTTTGTAATGTGCCAAGAAGTCTGCACAACTGAGCTGACAGAACTTTGGGCTTCTTGCTCACCGATCCTCTTGCCAAAAAGTGTAACTAATATAACAGAATCTCTCATTGCACATCGACAACAAGATTGTTGATGTCAAGTCTTTGCTAAATTTTCAGTTGCCAATAAAGCCACTATCTCAGAAGGTTTTGTTTACAAATATCTCCATTTCAAACTCCCTTATAAGTATCTGCTTGTTCACAAAATCTCTCATTGCACATCGATGACAGGATTGTTAATGTCAAGATTTTCCAAAATTTTCAGTTACCAGAGTTTCATTTACAAATATCTCCATTTCAAACTCTCTTATTAGTATCTGCTTGTTCACAAAATCTCTCATTGCACATCGATGACAGGATTGTTAATGTCAAGATTTTGCAAAATTTTCAGTTACCAGAAAGTTTCATTTACAAATATCTCCATTGCAAACTCCCTTATAAATATCGGCTTGTTCACAAAATCTCTCATTGCACATTGATGACAGGATTGTTAACGTCAAGTTTTGCAAAATTTTCAGTTGCCAATAAAGCCACTATCTCAGGTTTCATTTACATATATCTCCATTTCAAACTCTCTTATAAATATCTACTTGGTCACAAAATCTCTCATTGCACATCGATGACAGGAGTGTTAACGTCAAGGTTTTGCAAATTTTTCAGTTACCAGAAAGTTTCATTTACAAATATCTCCATTTCAAACTCCATTATAAGTATCTGCTTGTTCACAAAATCTCTCATTGCACATCGACGACAGGATTGTTAACGTCAAGTTTTTGCAAATTTTTCAGTTGCCAGAAAGTTTCATTTATAAATATCTCCATTTCAAACTCCATTATAAGTATCTGCTCATTCACAAAATCTCTCATTGCACATCGATGATAGGATTGTTAATGTCAGGTTTTTGCAAATTATTCAGTTGCCAGAAAGTTTCATTTATAAATATCTCCATTTCAAACTCCATTATAAGTATCTGCTTGTTCACAAAATCTCTCATTGCACATCGATGACAGGATTGTTAACGTCAAGTTTTTGCAAATTTTTCAGTTACCAGAAAGTTTCATTTACAAATATCTCCATTTCAAACTCTCTTATAAGTATCTGCTTGTTCACAAAAATCTCTCATTGCACAACGATGATAGGATTGTTAATGTCAGGTTTTTGCAAAATTTTCAGTTACCAGAAAGTTTCATTTACAAATAACTCTCTTATGAGTATCTCCTCGTTCACAAAACTCCCAGATGAACAAGGACTGCTGCGTTTTTTTCCCCCAGTCATTTCGACAACCGACGCAGACAATACTCAGAGTTTGCCTTTCCGACTTTGACCTTTCCGATGATAAACTTAACTTTTGTTTTGACTGCCGACGGAGCTTAGCTGAAACGGTGCCCTTTTCTCATTGAAACGGCGTTCAAGAGATGCTCTTCGGAGAGTATCCATCAATCCGTTCCGCAATGTGGGTTCGTCCTGAAAAGTCAATAGGATATCAGCAGGGTTGTTGTATGTTTTCCGGGCTGTGTGGCCATGTTCCAGAAGCATTCTCTCCTGACGTTTCGCCCACATCTATGGCAGGCATCCTCAGAGATTGTCAGGATATCAGCAGCTTGAGGACGACTTGTAGCTTTGGTCTATAGCAATGATGGGCAAGCTTTTGCGCTTGGTGTGTCAAAATTCGATTTGATTTGGGTGGTGTGTCACTTTGAGAAAAAACAAAACAACCTAATTTCGCAATATGTATAGTTTAAATAACAAAAATATATAACTGTATTTAATAAATCAAAAGCTATTTACTACCCTTATTTCCATGTACAACAATCTATGGTACCTCGTGCACTTTCCACGCTGATTTCTCTCTATTTTAGTTTCAATGTAGTCATGAATAATGAATAATATAATAATAATATACGAGTAATAATATGATAATATACTACAATAATAATAGAATAATAATAGAATGAATATATATATATATATATATATATATATATATATATAAATGTAATGTGCATAATTCCCATGGAGTAAACAATAATAGAATGACATAATTATATATATATACAGTAGAGTCTCACTTATCCAAGCTAAACGGGCCGGCAGAAGCTTGGATAAGCGAATATGTTGGATAATAAGGAGAGAGTAAGGAAAAGCCTATTAAATATCAAATTAGGTTATGATTTTACAAATTAAGCACCAAAACATCATGTTATACAACAAATTTGACAGAAAAAGTAGTTCTATACGCAGTAATGTTATGTAGTAATTACTGTATTTATGAATTTAGTACCAAAATATCATGATATATTGAAAACATTGACTACAAAAATGGCTTGGATTATCCAGAGGCTTGGATAAGTGAGACGCTACTGTATATAACTGTATTTAATAAATCAAAAACTATTTACTACCCTTATTTCCATGTACAACAATCTATGGTACCTCGTGCACTTTCCACGCTGATTTCTCTCTATTCTAGTTTCAATGTAGTCATGAATAATGAATAATATAATAATCATATACGAGTAATAATATGATAATATACTACAATAATAATAGAATAATATTAGAATGAAAATATATATATATATATATATATATATATATATATATATATATGTAATGTGCATAATTCCCACGGAGTAAACAATAATAGAATGACATAATTTTATATATATATATATATATATATATATATATATATATATATACACACACACTAGGTGTGCCCGGCCACGCGTTGCTGTGGCAAAGTGGTGGTGGTATTGGTTAAAAATTGTTGTGGAATTTTTATTTGACGTTATTTGTATTTTTAAATTAATTTTATTTCTAACTTATCTTTTTATTTATTATATTTTAGTATTTTTTTATTATTTTTAGTTATTTTGTAGTATTTTATTGTATTAATTTTTTAATGTTTTTAATTACAGTAGAGTCTCACTAATCCAAGCCTCGCTTATCCAAGCCTCTGGATTATCCAAGCCATTTTTGTAGTCAATGTTTTCAATATATCGTGATATTTTGGTGCTAAATTCATAAATACAGTAATTACAACATAACATTACTGTGTATTGAACTACTTTTTTTGTCAAATTTGTTGTATAACATGATGTTTTGGTGCTTAATTTGTAAAATCATAACCTAATTTGATGTTTAATAGGCTTTTCCTTAATCCCTCCTTATTATCCAAGATATTCGCTTATCCAAGCTTCTGTCGGCCCGTTTAGCTTGGATAAGTGAGACTCTACTGTACTTTTAGTGCTTTTTATTATTTTTATTGTATTATTTGTATGCATTTCATTTTTTATTGTTTTATTATTATTTGTATGTATTATATTTTATTATTTGAATATACTATTTTTATTTATGTTTTTTTAATTGTATTATTGTATTTTTACGTGTGTTTTTTTTTTGTATTTATTTTATTATTGTTGTTTGTCTTTGTATTGGGATGCTCTGAGTTCTGTGGTCTGCCTGGTCATGTTTGAAATGTATTCTCTCCTGGTGTTTCTAACTGGCAGCAATTGGATAAAAACAATTATTCTTTTTCTTCTAATTAGGAGTTTATTTTTCTTTTCTTTTTGTTGTCGGCACCTAGGGGCAAGGATTTTGGGTCGTGTTGCCAATTTCCGTGTGTTTGGGTCATGTAGTTGCATTGTTGTGCATGTTTGCCGGTTTTTTCGGTTTTGTAGCTCCGGATTGTGTTTTTGTGGTGTGGTTGTGTTGTAAGAACCATGAGGCAAGGTTTTTGCGTTGTGTTGCCAAGTTTCGTATTTCTGGGGCGTTTAGTTGTGTTGTTATAGTCACGGCGCAAACAACTTTACCCTTTTATATATATAGATATATACACAGTAGAGTCTCACTTATCCAACATTCGCTTATCCAACGTTCTGGATTATCCAACTCATTTTTATAGTCAATGTTTTCAGTACATCATGATATTTTGGTGCTAAATTCGTAAATACAGTAATTACTACATAGCATTACTGCGTATTGAATTACTTTTTCTATCAAATTTGTTGTCTAATATGATGTTTTGGTGCTTCATTTGTAAAATCATAACCTAATTTGATGTTTAAAAGGCTTTTCCTATTATCCAACATATTTGCTTATCCAACATTCTGCCGGCCCGTTTATGTTGGATAAGTGAGACTCTACTGTAATAATATAATACACTACAATAATAATAGAATAATAATAGAATGACACACACACACACATATATATGTATATATATACAGTGGAGTCTCACTTATCCAACACTCGCTTATCCAACATTCTGGATTATCCAACTCATTTTTATAGTCAATGTTTTCAGTACATCGTGATATTTTGGTGCTAAATTTTTAAATACAGTAATTACTACATAGCATTACTGCGTATTGAATTACTTTTTCTATCAAATTTGTTGTATAACATGATGTTTTGGTGTTTAATTTGTAAAATCATAACCTAATGTGATGTTTAATAGGCTTTTCCTATTATCCTTATTATCCAACATATTTGCTTATCCAACATTCTGCTGGCCCGTTTATGTTGGATAAGTGAGACTCTACTTTATATACAGTAGAGTCTCACTTATCCAACATTCGCTTATCCAACTTTCTGGATTATCCAACTCATTTTTATAGTCAATGTTTTCAATACATCGTGATATTTTGGTGCTAAATTCGTAAATACAGTAATTACTACATAGCATTACTGTGTATTGAACTTCTTTTTCTGTCAAATTTGTTGTATAACATGATGTTTTGGTGCTTAATTTGTAAAATCATAACCTAATTTGATGTTTAATAGGCTTTTCCTATTATCCTTATTATCCAACATATTCGGTTATCCAACGTTCTGCTGGCCCGTTTATGTTGGATAAGTGAGACTCTACTGTACATACATACAAATATTGATAAAATTTGGCATCACTGGTCTATAGCTATTTCAAACATATCTCTATTTTGCTTTAATCTTCAATATGTATGAAGTTGAGGTGTCTGGATGCTTTTGTCTCAGATATAATCAGGTCCAAAGTCAACACTTTTGGAGCAGAAATAGCAAAGAGTTGTGTGCCGATCATCAACTTTAAGAGGCTTTAAGAGGCACAAAGTTTAGATTCCTTGTGGACGGATTATTACAGCTGCGAGTGTGTGTTTGGTTGACAATGATAACTGCGGTCAGAAGGAATCCATGGAGAGCCGGTGGAGGTATCTGTTTAAAGTCTGAGCCATATTATTACCTTTTTTGCAAGATTTATTATTATTATTTATTAGCGATATTTATATCCCGCCGATATAAAGGGGACTCAGGGTGGCTTACAAGTTATATATAAAGGTAAAATTTTCTCCTGACGTTAAGTCCAGTCGTGTCCGACTCTGAGGGTTGGTGCTCATCTCCATTTCTAAGCCAAAGAGCTGGCGTTGTCCATAGACACCTCCAAGGTCATGTGGCCACTGGCATGACTGCATGGAGCGCTGTTACCTTCCCACCAGAGCAGTACCTATTGATCTACTCACACTCTGGGGGTTGGTGCTCATCTCCATTTCTAAACCCAAGAGCCGGCGTTGTCCATAGACACCTCCAAGGTCATGTGGCCACTGGCATGACTGCATGGAGCGCTGTTACCTTCCCACCAGAGCAGTACCTATTGATCTACTCACACTCTGGGGGTTGGTGCTCATCTCCATTTCTAAACCCAAGAGCCGGCGTTGTCCATAGACACCTCCAAGGTCATGTGGCCACTGGCATGACTGCATGGAGCGCTGTTACCTTCCCACCAGAGCAGTACCTATTGATCTACTCACACTCTGGGGGCTGGTGCTCATCTCCATTTCTGAGCTGAAGAGCTGGCGTTGTCCATAGACACCTCCAAGGTCATGTGGCCACTGGCATGACTGCATGGAGCGCCGTTACCTTACCGCCGGAGCAGTACCTATTGATCTACTCACACTCTGGGGGTTGGTGCTCATCTCCATTTCTAAGCCGAAGAGCCGGCATTGTCCGTAGACACCTCCTAGGTCATGTGGCCACTGGCATGACTGCATGGAGCGCTGTTACCTTCCCACCAGAGCAGTACCTATTGATCTACTCACACTCTGGGGGCTGGAGCTCATCTCCATTTCTAAGCCGAAGAGTCTGCGTTGTCCATAGACACCTCCTAGGTCGTGTGGCCGGCACGACTGCATGGAGCACCGTTACTGTATATACTCGAGTATAAGCCTAGTTTTTCAGCCCTTTTTTTAGGACTAAAAAAGCCCCCCTCGGCTTATAGTCGGGTGAGGGTCCTGGTTGGCTTATATTTGGGTCAGCTTATACTCGAGAATATAGGGTACATTTATTATTTTTCTCTATTATTATTGGTATTATTACATTTATTATTTTACTCTATTATTATTATTATATTTATTATTGTACTCTATTATTGTTGCTACCACAGTAGAGTCTCACTTATCCAACACTCGCTTATCCAACGTTCTGGATTATCCAACGCATTTTTGTAGTCAATGTTTTCAATACATCGTGATATTTTGGTGCTAAATTCGTAAATACAGTAATTACTACATAGCATTACTGCGTATTGAACTACTTTTTCTGCCAAATTTGTTGTATAACATGATGTTTTGGTGCTTAATTTGTAAAATCATAACCTAATTTGATATTTAATAGGCTTTTCCTTAATGCCTCCTTATTATCCAACATACTCGCTTATCCAACATATTCTGCCTGCCTGTTTATGTTGGATAAGTGAGACTCTACTGTATTACATTTATTTTACTCTATTTTTATTATTATTAGCTTGGATAAGTGAGACTCTACTGTATTATCAATACATTCATTATTTCACTCTGATCTTATTATTATTACATTTATTATTCTACTCTATCTATTAATACATGTATTATTTTCCTGTATTTATTATTATTATTACATGTATTATTTTATTCTATTATTAATAAAAGGATACATAAGCACATTTACATTGAAGAAGATGAGAATAATGATTTGATCAGAGTTGGAAAGCTTTATCTTAAATTACAGTTTTATGTAATTATTCAAAAACATTTCACCTTCTGATGTCTCAATTAGTGTAATTTTATTGGTATCTATTTTTATTTCTGAAATTTACCACTCTCGGCTTATACTGGAGTCAATGTTTTCCCAGTTTTATTGTGGTAAAATTAGGTGCCTCGGCTTATATTCGGGTCGGCTTATACTCGGGTATATACGGTACCTTCCCACCTGGAGCAGTACCTATTGATCTACTCACATTTGCATGTTTTCGAACTGCTAGGTTGGCAGGAGCTGGGGCTAACAGCGGGAGCTCATTCCGCTCCCGGGATTTGAACCTGGGACCTTTCGGTCTGCAAGTTCAGCAGCTCAGCGCTTTAACACACTGCGCCACCAGGGGCCCCATACAAGTTATATATACATACAATATATTATATTATTAGCATAGCACCATATAAGCATTATATATAATTATATTGTATTATATTATTGTATTGTATTGCATTGCATTGCATTGCATTGCATTCCATTCCATTCCATTCCATTCCATTCCATTGCATTGCATTGCATTCCATTGCATTGCATTCCATTGCATTGCATTGCATTCCATTCCATTGCATTGCATTGCATTCCATTGCATCCCATCGCATCGCATCCCATCGCATCGCATCGCATTGCATTGCATTGCATTGCATTGCATTGCATTCCATTGCATTGCATTCCATTCCATTGCATTGCATTGCATTGCATTCCATTGCATTGCATTCCATTCCATTCCATTCCATTGCATTCCATTGCATTCCATTGCATTCCATTGCATTCCATTGCATTGCATTGCATTGCATTGCATTGCATTCCATTGCATCGCACCGCATCGCATTCCATTCCATTGCACTGCATTCCATTCCATTGCATTCCATTGCATTCCATTGCATTCCATTGCATTCCATTGCATCGCATCGCATCGCATCGCATCCCATTCCATTGCATTGCATTGCATTGCATCGCATCGCATCGCATTCCATTGCATCGCATCGCATTGCATTCCATTCCATCGCATCGCATCGCATCGCATCGCATTCCATTCCATTCCATTGCATTGCATTGCATTGCATTCCATTGCATCGCATCGCATCGCATCGCATTGCATTCCATTGCATTGCATCGCATCGCATCGCATTGCATTCCATTCCATTCCATCGCATCGCATCGCATCGCATCGCATCACATTGCATTCCATCGCATCGCATCGCATCGCATCGCATCGCATTCCATTCCATTCCATTCCATTGCATTGCATTGCATTCCATTGCATCGCATCGCATCGCATCGCATTCCATTCCATTCCATTGCATTGCATTCCATTGCATCGCATCGCATCGCATTGCATTGCATTCCATCGCATCGCATCGCATCGCATTGCATTGCATTGCATTCCATCGCATCGCATCGCATCGCATTGCATTCCATTCCATTCCATTCCATTGCATTGCATTCCATTCCATTGCATCGCATTGCATTGCATTCCATTGCATCGCATCGCATTGCATTGCATTCCATCGCATCGCATCGCATCGCATTGCATTCCATTCCATTCCATTGCATCGCATTGCATTGCATTATTAGTAATATTACATGTAATATAAATATGCAATTTTAAGATGGACTTAAGTTCAGGAAGGTTGCCCTTAGATGTGCAGAAAGGCAAGGGGTTTTTCTCTCTCTTTGCACCAGAAGGCAGTTTGGTTGCATCATTATTATAGTCAAAGTAAAATAATAGTCTCTCCTGACGTTTCGCCCACATCTGTGGCAGGCATCCTCGGAGGTTGTGAGGTGTGGAGAAACTAAGCCAGGAAGGTTTATATATCTGGGTGGAGATAAGAACTCTTGTCTGTTGGAGGCCAGAGTGAATGTTGTAATTAATCACCTTCGTTAGCATTAAATAGCCTTCCAAGGTTCACCTCCTGGCCTGGGCGAATCCTTTGTTCAGAGTCGTTAGCTGCCCCCTGATTGATTCCTGTCTGGAATTCTTCTGTTTTCAGAGTGCTGATCCTTATTTACTGTTCTGATTTTGGAGGGTTTTTTTTAATTAATCACCTTCGTTAGCATTAAATGGCCTTCCCAGCCTCACATCCTGGCCTGGGGGAATCCTTTGTTCAGAGTCGTTAGCTGCCCCCTGATTGATCCCTGTCTGGAATTCTTCTGTTTTCAGAGTGCTGCTCCTTATTTACTGCTCTGATTTTGGAGTTTTTTTAATTAATCACCTTCGTTAGCATTAAATGGCTTTCCCAGCCTCACATCCTGGCCTGGGGGAATCCTTTGTTCAGAGTCGTCAGCTGCCCCCTGATTGATTCCTGTCTGGAATTCTTCTGTTTTCAGAGTGCTGCTCCTTATTTACTGCTCTGATTTTGGAGTTTTTTTTTAATTAATCACCTTTTTTAGCATTAAATGGCTTTCCCAGCCTCACATCCTTGCCTGGGGGAATCCTTTGTTCAGAATCATTAGCTGCGCCCTGATTGATTCCTGTCTGGAATTCTTCTGTTTTCAGAGTGCTGCTCCTTATTTACTGTTCTGATTTTGGAGTTTTTTTTTAAATTAATCACCTTCATTAGCATTAAATGGCTTTCCCAGCCTCACATCCTAGCCTGGGGGAATCCTTTGTTCAGAATCATTAGCTGCCCCCTGATTGATTCCTGTCTGGAATTCTTCTGTTTTCAGAGTGCTGCTCCTTATTTACTGTTCTGATTTTGGAGTTTTTTTTTAATTAATCACCTTCGTTAGCATTAAATGGCCTTTCCAGCCTCACATCCTGGCCTGGGGGAATCCTTTGTTCAGAGTCGTCAGCTGCCCCCTGATTGATTCCTGTCTGGAATTCTTCTGTTTTCAGAGTACTGCTCCTTATTTACTGTTCTGATTTTGGAGTTTTTTTTTAATTAATCACCTTTGTTAGCATTAAATGGCTTTCCTAGCCTCACATCCTAGCCTGGGGGAATCCTTTGTTCAGAATCATTAGCTGCCCTCTGATTGATCCCTGTCTGGGATTCTTCTGTTTTCAGAGTGCTGCTCTTTCTTATTTCTTATTTACTGTTCTGGTTTTAGAGGGTTTTTTTAAAAATACTAGGAGCCAGATTTAGTTCATTTTCATGGTCTCCTCCTTTCTGTTGAAATTGTCCACATGGAAAGATAATAAATGCCGGAAGTAAGAGGTTGGATTAATAAGATCTGGGAAATTATGAACATGGACAAATTAACATATTTATTACAAAATAGCCAAGGTAGACCGAAAAAACAAGACAGACTGGGAAATGGTCAAAAACTATTTGAAAGAAGAGGAACATAAAGTGATTATTTAAACTGTAATAGAAGATAAGGTCTACAAAGCAATGAAGAATGTAAATAAAAGGCAATATGCAACATAGATAGAGATGGTTGAGAAAAAGATTGTGAAACAGTTTTTATATAAGACCAGCTGTGCCCAGCCACGTGTTGCTGTGGCAAAGTGGTGATGGTATTGGTTAAAAGTTGTTGTGGAATTTTTATTTGACGTTATTTGTATTTTTTTTAATTAATTTTATTGTAACTTATCTTTTTTATTTATTATATTTTATTATTTTGTTGTATTATTTTTAGTTATTTTGTTATAGTATTTTATTGTATTAATTTTTTAGTGTTTTTAATTATTTTTATTGTATTATTTGTATTTATTTTATTTTTTATTCTTTTATTAACACTGGGCTGAGTGGGTTGCTAGGAGACCAAGTGGGCGGAGCTTAGCCTAAGTGGCAGCAATTGGATAAAAACAATTATTGCTCTCCCTCTAAGTAGGACTTTATTTTTCTTCTCTTTTTGTTGTATCAACCTAGAGGCGTGGATGATGAGTTGTGTTGTCAAATTTCGAGGTTGGGGGGCCTGTAGTTTTGTTGTTTTGTGGGTCGCCGTGATGCCATCACTCATTTATATATATAGATAACATTATACTGCAATATTATTAGTAATATTACATATAATATATATAATTATAATCGTATACAGTAAAGTCTCACTAATCCAAGCCTCGCTTATCCAAGCCTCTGGATTATCCAAGCCATTTTTGTAGTCAATGTTTTCAATATATTGTGATATTTTGGTGCTAAATTCATAAATACAGTAATTACAACATAACATTACTGCGTATTGAACTACTTTTTCTGTCAAATTTCTTGTATAACATGATGTTTTGGTGCTTAATTTGTAAAATCATAACCTAATTTGATGTTTAATAGGCTTTTCCTTAATCCCTCCTTATTATCCAAGATATTCGCTTATCCAAGCTTCTGCCGGCCCGTTTAGCTTGGATAAGTGAGACTCTACTGTATTATTATTATATTGTATTACATTAAAATATTACCAATATTATATGTCCATACAATATATTATATTATTAGCATAGCACAATATAACCATCATATATTACTATATTGTACGATACCACTATACTACATATAATATATATATAATTATAATAGAATATTATTATTATATTGTATTACATTCAAATATTACCAATATTATATGTCCATACAATATATTATATTATTAGCATAGCACAATATAAGCATTCTATATTACTATATTGTACGATACCACTATACTACATATAATATATATATAATTATAATAGAATATTATTATTATATTGTATTACATTCAAATATTACCAATATTATATGTCCATACAATATATTATATTATTAGCATAGCACAATATAACCATCATATATTACTATATTGTACGATACCACTATACTACATATAATATATATATAATTATAATAGAATATTATTATTATATTGTATTACATTCAAATATTACCAATATTATATGTCCATACAATATATTATATTATTAGCATAGCACAATATAAGCATTCTATATTACTATATTGTATTATACCACTATACTGCAATATTATTAGTCACACAGTCCTAGACACTTGGGAAGTGCTCGACTTGTGATTTTGTGATATGAAATCCAGCATATCTATCTTGTTTGCTGTGTCATAATAAAATAATAATAATAATAACAACAACAATAACATCTAGGTAAGTAGTAAGCTAGGTAAGTGGTGTTTATATGATGTGTATATTAGAGCATCTTGCAAAGGCCACAGAAATAGTCAGGATAGTATAGAGCTATCTTCTTTCTATGTCAAAAGGATAAGCGAATACTATAAAGTTTCAAAACATAAATTGCACTATGTAATTTAGAGCATCATGTACATACAATATTACAATAATGAAAAATAATATGTACAGTCAACTGTTGTAATCCACAGTAGTATCTTTCAGACTGTAATGTTTAAAGTAAACTGTAATTGTCAAGGCTTAAATGTGGACTAAGCCTTGATAATTACAGTTTCCTTGAAACATTACAGTCTGAAAGATACTCTCAGGTAATATTGTATGTACATAGTGCAACTTATGTTTTGAAACTTTATAGTATTTGCTTATCTTTTTGACATAGAAAGAAGATAGCTCTATACTCAGAGAGGCCTGACTATTTCTGTGGCCTTTGCAAGATGCTCTAATATACACATCTCTTTGTATGTTTTGAACCTTTATAGTGTTTGCTTATCTCTTCGACATTGTCTAGGGCCCGGGCTGTGGCGCAGGCGGGAGAGCAAGCCAGCTGCAATTAACTGCAATGAATCACTCTAACCAGGAGGTCATGAGTTCGAGGCCGCTCGGAGCCTATGTTTGTTTGTCTTCGTTCTATGTTGAAAGGCATTGAATGTTTGCCTATATGTGTAATGTGATCCGCCCTGAGTCCCCTTCGGGGTGAGAAAGAAGGGCGGAATATAAATGCTGTAAATAAATAAAATAAATAGTATAGACATTTGTGTGTATTTATTAGACATGTCCAAAAAATCGTTTTGAATCGTATATCGGAATTATTTCGGATTGTTCTCGCTTTTTGATACGCATTCCGAGACATTGTCTCACAGCGCAACCAGCAATGTAATTCGAACCATTGTTGGCCCATTCTCTAATTGTCTCTTAATGTTTCGTTAATTCCCCCCCCCCCCCAATTTTTAAAAATATATTTTTTAAAATATTTTTTTAATTTTTTTTTGTTTCTGCAACCTACCTAGAATGGGAGCTTAGCGCAGCCTAACATGGCTGCCGCTACCCGGCCAATCAGAAGCTTCCACGATGGACGCAAAGGTGGGGGCTAGGGTTGATGAGGATAGCTCAAGAAATGAGGGCGGGAGAGCCCTGTAAAAGTCCCCCCCCCCGGTTCTTTTTTTTTGTTGGCGATTGCGCATGCGCGTCTGCCATTTTAGAAACATTTAGAATCATTACGAATTTTTGGAAATATCTGAAATTTTTAGGTGAAAAAATCGGAAATACTTTCTATATCGAAGCTCCAGTGCCCCCTACTTTAGAAACGAGAATTGAAACATTTTTTTCATCGATCGGACATGCCTAGTATTTATCATTATCTTGCAGATTCAAAGCCTGGCT
The DNA here is from genome assembly GCF_035594765.1 of Anolis carolinensis. Lineage (NCBI taxonomy): Eukaryota > Metazoa > Chordata > Lepidosauria > Squamata > Anolidae > Anolis > Anolis carolinensis. Next base: position 16,516,449 of record NW_026943824.1, on the reverse strand, counting down.
CCTTCCTCCCTGGGGGCATCCTTGGTTGGGAAGTGTTAGCTGGCCTTATAATAATAATAATAAAACTTTATTTATACCCGCCACCATCTCCGCGTGGGGACTCGGGGCGGCTTACATGGGGCAGAGTGTGATGCCTCATGGGCCTTGTAGTCCTGTTCCTAGTGCCATCGTGGCAGATGAAGACGAAAACATGGGGTTTTCGCTGGTTCAACAAGAGCCGGAATCTTTTCACCTGCGGGATGTTGATGTTTGTACCCAAGAACTCAGTAAAACAGACCTTGGGCATTCCTCGCCCCCGTTCCCTAGGAGACAGTCCTATTCTGCAGACAGAGGAGTGAGGGAACAGAATCGCAGGAGTTTACGGATTGCAGCCAAACAACAGGCTGATTAGACCTGCTTCCCTTGGGAAATTCTAAGGAGTCTTGCATCTGGACAAAGTTGGGTTTCGCTTCCCGTTCTCTAGGGAAAGAGGTTGTTGGCAGGAAAACGAGACCCCAATATAGGTGCCTGACGCGGGAGAATCTTTGCGGAGTCAACAGAGCAGCTTCAGGAGTAAGATCGTGTGTGGACTTCGCAACCCCAGTTCCTTGCTTCCCGGATCAAGTATTCAAGATTTGCCTTGCCTTGTTTTAACCACGGATCTTGTTCCAAGAATCACTGTTTGCCTTGTTCCTAGTCACGGACCTTGTTAAAGAATCAAGATTGTATCCAGCCTTGTTGTCAAGCTACCTTGGACTCCTAAGACTCTGGCATTTCCCCCACACTATTGCTTGGCAATAGTGTGTGTTTCGGTTTTGGATTAAAACTTTGAACTCTAATATCATTTATTGGACAATACATTTTTGGACTATATTTGACCTTATTTGAAAGGTCTGCCTCTGAACTATATTCTTCACTTGTTTTTATTGCTTTTATATATTTACTTAATAAAGATATTAGATAGAGATTGGCCTCCATGTATGGTTCTTGGTGCCCCACTGCCTCGGGTCTGACACAGAGGCCCAAACAACACAAGGACAAAATATAAGCAGCATAATACAATCACCAGATAAAACAGTAATGCAATATATCAATTAAAGCAACAATACAGGATAAAAAATTACATTAAAAACACATAAAAGGCAAGACCGTAATAAATACAGGATAGATTATTAAAAACCCTCTGGGGCTGATTAATTAATGACTGTATCTCCGAAAGCCTGCTGAAACATCCAAGTCTGGCCTTGATTATTTCCTATCTGGATTTCCCCTGTTTTCAGAGTGTTGCTCTTTATTTAGGCTTTTCCTTAATCCCTCCTTATTATCCAACATTTTTGATTATCTGACACTTGGTTTGGCAAAATTCTATTCGCCTATACTTGAAAATTACCTTGGGCCGGCCCTGCTCCCAACTTTGCAAGTCTTTGCAAACCTTTCCCAAAGTGCCTTCGTTTCAGCCCTGGAAAATGAGCAAAGAGCATTAGGGAGCTCTTACAAGGGACGAGCCTTTGCAAGATGCTTGTTCCTTGCACCTGTCCTTCTCTCGACAACACCGTCCCACAAAAGTGATGCTATATTAATAGGGCTTGGCTTGAAAACCACCCCAAAGCCTCGAGGCCTTTAAACCGTACACGCGCACACACACACACAACACTGGGGTGCGATGATGGTCTTTGTTCATCTCGCAAAGGAATTCCCAGCTCGGAGTTTATAGATTGGCCCCTTTAACGAAAACAACCTCCAGGGCCTGAGGAAGCAAAGTACACTTTGGTTGGTTGGGTTTTTAAAAAATATCTCTCCGACAAGACAGCCTTTGCCCAGAAGGGCTTAGCATGAAAAATGTATGTGAGGATCCGGCGAAGGGAAGGATGCTGGAAAGAAGCTATCGATCAAGTAGCTCCGAAAGCCACACAGCTGTGCCGCTTTCCTCGCGTTTGCGCCGCATCTGTTCTCGTTGGAGGTGGACGGCAAAGTTTTTGGGCAAAACCGCGCTTTGTTCGGAGGGTGGAAGGGAGAGCGAGACGAGGCAGCAAGGATACCATCCATCCATCTTGCCCTTGGTCGGCCTCTCTTCCTTTTTCCTTCCACTTTCCCCAGCATCACTCCCTTCTCCAAGCTTTCCTGTCTTCTCATGATGTCTCCAAAGTCCTTCATCTTTGCCTCTCACATCCTTCCCTCCAGTGGTTGGGTCTTCTTGCAGTCCCGTCGTCTCCTGCTGCCTTGTTATTAGCAATGCTTCTTAAGGCCCATTTAACCTCAATCCTCAGGATATCTGGTTCTAATTCACTCACCACACCATCAAAGCTATCCTCTATATTATTATCCTTCCTATACAGATCCTTTGTATATTCTCGCCACCTTCTCTTGATCTCTTCAGCTGGGATCCCGGCGACTCCTGCTGCCTTGTTATTAGCAATGCTTCTTAAGGCCCATTTAACCTCAATCCTCAGGATATCTGGTTCTAATTCACTCACCACACCATCAAAGCTATCCTCTATATTATTATCCTTCCTATACAGATCCTTTGTATATTCTTGCCACCTTCTCTTGATCTCTTCAGCTGGGATCCCGGCGACTCCTGCTGCCTTGTTATTAGCAATGCTTCTTAAGGCCCATTTAACCTCAATCCTCAGGATATCTGGTTCTAATTCACTCACCACACCATCAAAGCTATCCTCTATATTATTATCCTTCCTATACAGATCTTTTGTATATTCTCGCCACCTTCTCTTGATCTCTTCAGCTGGGATCCCGACGACTCCTGCTGCCTTGTTATTAGCAATGCTTCTTAAGGCCCATTTAACCTCACTCCCCAGGATGTCTGGTTCTAATTCACTTACCACACCATCAAAGCTGTCCTCTATATTATTATCCTTCCTATACAGATCTTCTGTATAGTCTTGCCACCTTCTCTTGATCACTTCAGCTGGGATCCCGGCGTCTCCTGCTGCCTTGTTATTCGCAATGCTTCTTAAGGCCCATTCAACCTCACTCCTCGGGATGTCTGGTTCTAATTCACTTACAACACCGTCAAAGCTGTCCTCTATATTATTATCCTTCCTATACAGATCTTCTGTATAGTCTTGCCACCTTCTCTTGATCACTTCAGCTGGGATCCCGGCGTCTCCAGCTGCCTTGTTATTCGCAATGCTTCTTAAGGCCCATTCAACCTCACTCCTCAAGATGTCTGGTTCTAATTCACTCACAACATCGTCAAAGCTATCTTCTATATTATTATCCTTTCCATACAGATCTTCCGTATAGTCTTGCCACCTTCTCTTGATCTCTTCAGCTTGATTTCTTCAGCTGGGATCCCATCGTCTCCTGCTGCCTTGTTATTAGCAATGCTTCTTAAGGCCCATTCAACCTCACTCCTCAGGACCCGAAGCTGAGTCTGAGAGGGGAGTGCCTCCTCGTTACATCCCATGTGTGCCAATGGGTGTTAACAATAATATGAATATAAATAAACAATAGCTATCCTGGGACCCTAAGCTGAGTCTGAGAGGGGAGTGCCTCCTCATTACATCCCATGTATGCCAATGGGTGTTAATGATAATACTAATATGAATATAAATAACAATAGCTATCCTGGGACCCTAAGCTGAGTCTGAGAGTGGAGTGCCTCCTCATTACATCCCATGTATGTCAATGGGTGTTAATGATAATACTAATATGAATATAAATAACAATAGCTATCCTGGGACCCTAAGCTGAGTCTGAGAGGGGAGTGCCTCCTCATTACATCCCATGTATGCCAATGGGTGTTAATGATAATACTAATATGAATATAAATAACAATAGCTATCCTGGGACCCTAAGCAGAGTCTGAGAGGGGAGTGCCTCCTCATTACATCCCATGTATGCCAATGGGTGTTAATGATAATACTAATATGAATATAAATAACAATAGCTATCCTGGGACCCTAAGCTGAGTCTGAGAGGGGAGTGCCTCCTCATTACATCCCATGTATGTCAATGGGTGTTAATGATAATACTAATATGAATATAAATAACAATAGCTATCCTGGGACCCGAAGCTGAGTCTGAGAGGGGAGTGCCTCCTCATTACATCCCATGTATGTCAATGGGTGTTAATGATAATACTAATATGAATATAAATAACAATAGCTATCCTGGGACCCTAAGCAGAGTCTGAGAGGGGAGTGCCTCCTCATTACATCCCATGTATGTCAATGGGTGTTAATGATAATACTAATATGAATATAAATAACAATAGCTATCCTGGGACCCTAAGCAGAGTCTGAGAGGGGAGTGCCTCCTCATTACATCCCATGTATGCCAATGGGTGTTAATGATAATACTAATATGAATATAAATAACAATAGCTATCCTGGGACCCTAAGCTGAGTCTGAGAGGGGAGTGCCTCCTCATTACATCCCATGTATGTCAATGGGTGTTAATGATAATACTAATATGAATATAAATAACAATAGCTATCCTGGGACCCGAAGCTGAGTCTGAGAGGGGAGTGCCTCCTCATTACATCCCATGTATGTCAATGGGTGTTAATGATGGTGTGGTAAGTGAATTAGAACCAGACATCCTGGGGAGTGAGGTTAAATGGGCCTTAAGAAGCATTGCTAATAACAAGGCAGCAGGAGTCACCGGGATCCCAGCTGAAGAGATCAAGAGAAGGTGGCGAGAATATACAAAAGATCTGTATAGGAAGGATAATAATATAGAGGATAGCTTTGATGGTGTGGTGAGTGAATTAGAACCAGATATCCTGAGGATTGAGGTTAAATGGGCCTTAAGAAGCATTGCTAATAACAAGGCAGCAGGAGTCGCCAGGATCCCAGCTGAAGAGATCAAGAGAAGGTGGCAAGAATATACAAAGGATCTGTATAGGAAGGATAATAATATAGAGGATAGCTTTGATGGTGTGGTGAGTGAATTAGAACCAGATATCCTGAGGATTGAGGTTAAATGGGCCTTAAGAAGCATTGCTAATAACAAGGCAGCAGGAGACGATGGGTGTTAATGATAATACTAATATGAATATAAATAACAATAGCTATCATGGGACCCTAAGCTGAGTCTGAGAGGGGAGTGCCTCCTCATTACATCCCATGTATGCCAATGGGTGTTAATGATAATACTAATATGAATATAAATAACAATAGCTATCCTGGGACCCTAAGCTGAGTCTGAGAGGGGAGTGCCTCCTCATTACATCCCATGTATGCCAATGGGTGTTAATGATAATACTAATATGAATATAAATAACAATAGCTATCCTGGGACCCTAAGCTGAGTCTGAGAGGGGAGTGCCTCCTCATTACATCCCATGTATGCCAATGGGTGTTAATGATAATACTAATATGAATATAAATAACAATAGCTATCCTGGGACCCTAAGCTGAGTCTGAGAGGGGAGTGCCTCCTCATTACATCCCATGTATGTCAATGGGTGTTAATGATAATACTAATATGAATATAAATAACAATAGCTATCCTGGGACCCTAAGCTGAGTCTGAGAGGGGAGTGCCTCCTCATTACATCCCATGTATGTCAATGGGTGTTAATGATGGTGTGGTAAGTGAATTAGAACCAGACATCCTGGGGAGTGAGGTTAAATGGGCCTTAAGAAGCATTGCTAATAACAAGGCAGCAGGAGTCGCCGGGATCCCAGCTGAAGAGATCAAGAGAAGGTGGCGAGAATATACAAAAGATCTGTATAGGAAGGATAATAATATAGAGGATAGCTTTGATGGTGTGGTGAGTGAATTAGAACCAGATATCCTGAGGATTGAGGTTAAATGGGCCTTAAGAAGCATTGCTAATAACAAGGCAGCAGGAGACGATGGGTGTTAATGATAATACTAATATGAATATAAATAACAATAGCTATCATGGGACCCTAAGCTGAGTCTGAGAGGGGAGTGCCTCCTCATTACATCCCATGTATGTCAATGGGTGTTAATGATAATACTAATATGGATATAAATAACAATAGCTATCCTGGGACCCTAAGCTGAGTCTGAGAGGGGAGTGCCTCCTCATTACATCCCATGTATGTCAATGGGTGTTAATGATGGTGTGGTAAGTGAATTAGAACCAGACATCCTGGGGAGTGAGGTTAAATGGGCCTTAAGAAGCATTGCTAATAACAAGGCAGCAGGAGTCGCCGGGATCCCAGCTGAAGATCAAGAGAAGGTGGCGAGAATATACAAAAGATCTGTATAGGAAGGATAATAATATAGAGGATAGCTTTGATGGTGTGGTGAGTGAATTAGAACCAGATATCCTGAGGATTGAGGTTAAATGGGCCTTAAGAAGCATTGCTAATAACAAGGCAGCAGGAGTCGCCGGGATCCCAGCTGAAGAGATCAAGAGAAGGTGGCGAGAATATACAAAAGATCTGTATAGGAAGGATAATAATATAGAGGATAGCTTTGATGGTGTGGTGAGTGAATTAGAACCAGATATCCTGAGGATTGAGGTTAAATGGGCCTTAAGAAGCATTGCTAATAACAAGGCAGCAGGAGACGATGGGTGTTAATGATAATACTAATATGAATATAAATAACAATAGCTATCCTGGGACCCTAAGCTGAGTCTGAGAGAGGAGTGCCTCCTCATTACATCCCATGTATGTCAATGGGTGTTAATGATGGTGTGGTAAGTGAATTAGAACCAGACATCCTGGGGAGTGAGGTTAAATGGGCCTTAAGAAGCATTGCTAATAACAAGGCAGCAGGAGTCGCCGAGATCCCAGCTGAAGAGATCAAGAGAAGGTGGCGAGAATATACAAAAGATCTGTATAGGAAGGATAATAATATAGAGGATAGCTTTGATGGTGTGGTAAGTGAATTAGAACCAGATATCCTGAGGATTGAGGTTAAATGGGCCTTAAGAAGCATTGCTAATAACAAGGCAGCAGGAGACGATGGGTGTTAATGATAATACTAATATGAATATAAATAACAATAGCTATCATGGGACCCTAAGCTGAGTCTGAGAGGGGAGTGCCTCCTCATTACATCCCATCAAAGTTTCCATCAGTGAGAGGTTGGGCACAATATCACGTTCCTTTCTGCTTTTGCCCATCCGTTCTTCCTAAAGCCCTTCCTTTCTCTTCCTGTGCAATTTTCTTCTTTGAGATGGCAGTCAAGGGGGACTTGCCTTGGTTTTCTCTGCCCTGAGGCACCTTCCCAGGGTGAACCAGGCCACTGAGTGGCATCAAAACACGCGGGACCTTTGCCAGGGAACATCTCTCCCATCAAAACACAAAGGACACACAATGCCCTGACCTTTCGGGCAGAGAAGGAAACTTCCAAACGGCTTGAAATGCTCTCTTATCGTCTCATCGAGGGACAGAAGCCCCGAGCCTCTCCAAAGTACTTCTTGGGTTCCTGAAACACAGAGGAGTTATAAATTAACCCAATGGCTCCAAATGACAGCAGCTGTTTATTTAAAAAAAATATGCGTGTTTTTATATTTACATTAGTGGTGTGCATTTATATGGAATCGCTGTTTGTTTTGTTTAGTTTCATTCGTTTTGTATCGATTTTGTATTTCTCCACATTTCCAAAAATGGGGCAACTATGCAAATAGAAGTTTCATCTCGCTTACAAAAAACAAAATTTTTCAGACCATTGTCTGCAATGGGAGGACTTCCAAGGCTCAGCTTAGGGTCCCAGAATAACTATTATTATTAATATTAACACCCATTGGTACACATCTGCTGTCATGGGGAAGCCGACCTCTCTCAGACTCAGCTTAGGGTCCCAGAGTAATTATTGTTATTAATATTAATATTATTATTCATCTTCATTGGTACACATCAGCTGTCACGGGGAAGCAGCCCTCTCTCAGACTCAGCGTAGGGTTCCAGAATAACTATTGTTATTAATATTAATATTATTATTAACACCTATTGGTACACATCAGCTGTCACGGGGAAGCAGCCCTCTCTCAGACTCAGCTTAGGGTCCCAGAATAACTATTGTTATGAATATTAATATTATTATTAACGCCCATTGGCACACATCCGCTGTCATGGGGAAGCAGACCTCTCTCAGACTCAGCTTAGGGTCCCAGAATAACTATTGTTATGAATATTAATATTATTATTAACGCCCATTGGCACACATCCGCTGTCACGGGGAAGCAGCCCTCTCTCAGACTCAGCTTAGGGTCCCAGAATAACTATTGTTATGAATATTAATATTATTATTAACGCCCATTGGCACACATCCGCTGTCACGGGGAAGCAGCCCTCTCTCAGACTCAGCTTAGGGTCCCAGAATAACTATTGTTATGAATATTAATATTATTATTAACGCCCATTGGCACACATCCGCTGTCACGGGGAAGCAGCCCTCTCTCAGACTCAGCTTAGGGTTCCAGAATAACTATTGTTATGAATATTAATATTATTATTAACGCCCATTGGCACACATCCGCTGTCATGGGGAAGCAGACCTCTCTCAGGTTCAGCTTAGGGTCCGAGAGGAACTATTGTTATTAAAATTAATATTATTATTCTCCTTCCCTCTTTGCTGCCAGGTTAGATAGGAAAGTCTCATAATGAAATGCAACCATAAAACCTCAAGATTTTGGCAACAAGATCTCTTTGGCAGGTTTCCATTGAGTCCTGACCAGCCGAGGAGTGTAAATACTGATATTTCAGCAAGATAATCACCTTGTCCTTGGAGGAAAAAAGCTTGCCCTGGGGAAGGGCAGGGAAACATTTCTTGGAAGGATTGAGGAATCTGTGCCGTTTCACATCAGAAAAGAGTGGATGTGATGGTGCTGCCTTTCATAAGACCATCGGTAAGCAAAGAGACCTCCAAAGACCATCTAGATGGTCTCATAAGACCATCGGTAAGGAAAGGGACCCTCAAAGGCCCCACAAGTAAAAAATATTAGAAATATAAAAACATCATAAAAAATATAATACGATTTTGTTAACTGTCCCTATGTATGGAGATTTTGTATTTAATAATGATAATAATAATAATAGGATTGCTGTGAGTTGTCTTGGCTGTTCCAGAAGCATTCTCTCCTGACGTTTCGCCCGCATCTATGGCAGGCATCCTCAGAGGTTGTGACATCTGTTGGAAACTACACACGTGGGGTATAATGTCTAGGGTGGGAGAAAGAATTCTTGTCTGTTGGACGCAAGTGTGAATGTTGTAGTTGGCCAGCATGAATAGCACTAACTAGCCTTTCAGCTTCAAAGCCTGGCTGCTTCCTGCCTGGGGGGATCCTTTGTTGGGAGGTGTTAGCTGGCCCTGATTGTTTCATGCCTGAAATTCCCTTGTTTTCTGAGTGTTGCTCTTTATTTACTGTCCTGATTTTAGAGTTAAAAAAAAATACTGGTAGCCAGTAAACTGCAAAAACTAAGTTTTGGAAAGAACTTTGGGAAAATATTAAGAACGACAACAAAAATGCTGGATGGATAAAGGAGTTTGAAGAAAAATTATCGCAGGATAAAATGGAACACGTGGAAATAACCAGTGAAATGATCAGCAAACTTTTGCAAAAAGTCAAGAACTAGATACTGCCTGGTCGTGATCAACTGCATGGATTTTGGCTCAAATATCTGATTAGTCCTGTGTCATACTGTGTTTTTGTGTCAAAATAATAATGATGATGATGATGATGATGATGATGATGATGATGATGATGATGATGATGATGATAATAATAATATATATACTTGAGTATAAGCCTAGTTTTTCAGCCCTTTTTTTAAGACTGGAAAAGCCCCCCTCGGCTTATACTCAGGTGATGATCCTGGTTGGCTTATATTTGGGTCAGCTTATACTCAAGAATATATGGTACATTTATTATTTTTCTCTATTATTGTTGCTAATATTACATTTATTTTACTCTATTTTTATTATTATTAATAATACATTTATTATTTCACTCTGATCTTCTTCTTCATATTATTATTATTATTATTATTATTATTGCATTTATTATTTTACTCTATTATTACATGTATTATTTTCCTGTATTTATTATTATTATTATATTTATTATTTTACTCTATTATTATTAAAAGGATACATAAGTACATTTACATTGAAGAAGAGGAGAATAATGATTTGATCAGAGTTGGACAGTCTTATCTTAAATTTGAGCTTTATATAAATATCCAAAAACATTTAACCTACCGATGCCTCAAATAATGTAATTTTATTGTTATAATAATAATAATAATAACTTTATTTTTATACCCCGCCTCTATCTCCCCAAAGGGGACTCAGGGCGGCTTACATGGGGCCAAGCCCGAATAAAAACAATAGCAGTATAAAACACAGCAATAGACAAAAACATGCACAATTAAAAAATTTAAACATTAGCCAATAAAAAACAAGAACTAATAAAAACATGGATTAAAACGGAGAGATTGTAAAAGTAGACTGGGTAAGGTGCGCCATATAAATATTGTAAACACGAGGTGACTGATAAAGTGCTGCAAATTCTTGGAAGTGCAAATTGGGATGGGAATAGACCCTGTATTGTTATCTATTTGTATTTCCGAAATTTACCACTCTCGGCTTATGCTGGAGTCAATGTTTCCCAGGGTTTTTTGGTGGTAAAATTAGGTGCCTCGGCTTATATTCGGGTCGGCTTATACTCAAGCATATACGGTAATTGTTATTATTATTTTATTTCTTGCCTGCCTCTCTCCACCGCTCAAGGTGGGTCACAGCACAATAAAAACACATATATACTATAAAAATGCTATAAACACATACAGTAGAGTCTCACTTATCCAACATAAACGGGCCGGCAGAATGTTGTATAAGCGAATATGTTGGATAATAAGGAGGGAGTAAGGAAAAGCCTATTAAACATCAAATTAGGTTATGATTTTACAAATTAAGCACCAAAACATCATGTTAGACAACAAATTTGACAGAAAAAGTAGTTCAGTACTCAGTAATGCTATGTAGTAATTACTGTATTTACGAATTTAGCACCAAAATATCACGATGTATTGAAAACATTGACTACAAAAATGTGTTGGATAATCCAGAACGTTGGATAAGCAAGTGTTGGATAAGTGAGACTCTACTGTATATCAAATGGGAGAGGTAGTTTCTCAATAAAGTGCAAAATAGTAGTGGCAGAAAAGACCTGTAGTTGGATGGGCAGATAGTTCAACCTAATAGTTAATCGTATTATTTTTCTATGAAGAAGAATTCACATTTATTGTTGAACAAAAAAGGAACATTTATTATATAATGTACAGTAGTTGTCATCACAAACCAACATAACCAGACAAACTGTGAATCCTATCAAGTATTTCCTGTTACTACCATTATTTCCATGTATAACTGGTATGTAATAATAATAATAATAATAATAATAATAATAATAATAATAATAATAATAATAATATTAATAATAAGTTTATTTGTATCCCGCCTCCATCTCCCCCGAAGGGGACTCGGGGCGGCTTACAGCAAAATCAAAATACAAACAATGATAAAATATAAAACATCAGGACAAAAACAAAACCAATAAAAATATACACAATAAGTTAAAAAACACAACGCAGAATCAAAACTCTACTGTATATTATAATGCAGCTCCATAAAAGGTACATATCACATTATTAAATATCCATCCATTTATTAGTTCTCAGCTCTTGCCCTGGAGCTGCATTGTCCCACATCTCCTTCTCTGGAGTTTGGCCATCTGTTGGGGGTGTTTTGATTGTGCTTTTCCTCGATGGCAGAATGGGGTTGGACTGGATGGTCTTGTGGTCCCGTCCATGATCCAATTTCGTCTTGCAAGGGCCTCTTTCCGGGTGGATCATCTTTAACCTTGCTTTTCTCCTGGCTCTGGACTCTTTGGCTCCTCTTTGGGCATCTTGGCTTCCAAGCTGTTCACTGAAGCTGAGGCTCAACGAGAGCTCCTTCCCGGACGGTTCGGAAAGCATCCTTGCGCCAAGCTGTTGCCAGGCGGGCGGCCACCTGTGCCGGCTTAAGCTGTGCCATCTGGGAGAATGAAGGTCAGGGGGAAACAACATCTTCCATTCCTCGTGGCACTTTGAGCGGAAGAGTCGTGCCAGCTCTGACATGGCCACGGATGGAGAAATGCATGGAGGGGAGACACCTGAATAGCATTTTGACATGAACGAGAGTTGAATCGGATCTCCAGATTCAAGGGATTTGTAGCACTGGGACAGGACTGGCTTGGGATTTTTTGTGGCCTGAAGGACAGGTCAAGTTAATAATAATAATAATAATAATAATAATAATAATAATAATAATAAGAAGAATAATAATAATAATAATAACAACTTCCGAATCCAGACTGACAAAGTTCTGGAACACAACACACCAGACATCACAGTTGTGGAAAAGAACAAGGTTTGGATCATTGATGTTGCCATCCCAGGTGACAGTCGCATTGACGAAAAACAACAGGAAAAACTCAGCCGCTATCAGGACCTCAAGATTGAACTTCAAAGACTCTGGCAGAAACCAGTGCAGGTGGTCCCAGTGGTGATGGGCACACTCGGTGCTGTGCCAAAAGATCTCAGTCGGCATTTGGAAACAATAGACATTGACAAAATTACGATCTGCCAACTGCAAAAGGCCACCTTACTGGGATCTGCACGCATCATCCGAAAATACATCACACAGTCCTAGACACTTGGGAAGTGTTCGACTTGTGATTTTGTGAAACGAAATCCAGCATATCTATCTTGTTTGCTGTGTCATACAACGTCGTTGTGTCAATAATAATAATAACAACTTCCGAATCCAGACTGACAAAGTTCTGGAACACAACACACCAGACATCACAGTTGTGGAAAAGAACAAGGTTTGGATCATTGATGTTGCCATCACAGGTGACAGTCGCATAGATGAAAAACAACAGGAAAAACTCAGCCGCTATCAGGACCTCAAGATTGAACTTCAAAGACTCTGGCAGAAACCAGTGCAGGTGGTCCCAGTGGTGATGGGCACACTGGGTGCCATGCCAAAAGATCTCAGCCGGCATTTGGAGACAATAGACATTGACAAAATTACGATCTGCCAACTGCAAAAGGCCACCCGACTGGGATCTGCACACATCATAAGAAAATACATCACACAGTCCTAGACACTTGGGAAGTGTTCGACTTGTGGTTTTGCGAAACGAAATCCAGCATATCTATCTTGTTTGCTGTGCCATACAACGTCGTTGTGTTGATAATAATAATAATAATAATAATAATAATAATAATAATAATAATAATAATAATAAGTCAAAGAAGAAGAACATGCCCTGGCAGAATATGTAAAGCAAAGTGAAGAACCTGCTTTGATTGAAGTCAGAAATCAGAAACTCCTCAAAGCACAGCAGACAAAAAACCAGTACAAGAAAACCGCACTACAAACTAGAGCTGACAGCTGGCACAACAAAACATTGCATGGAAAGTTCCTTGACAAAATTGAAGGAAAAGCTGATAAGGAGAAGTAAGTAAGTAAGTAAGTAAAAGTTTATTTCTATACCGCCCTCTCTCCCGAAAGGGACTCAGGGCGGTTTCCAATATAAAATCAGCATAAAACATTGCACAATAAAACACTGAAAACACTATAAAACGCTATAAGAATTATAAACAAAAACAAAAAACATAACAATTGATTAAAACAATCACATAAACAGAAAGAATATAATCACTCAAATAACATATGAATTTGAAAAGAAAAAAGACCACTGGGATGGAGAAGACCTGGCTCTGGCTCACGAATGGGACCCTGAAGAAGGAGACACAAGGCCTGATCCTTGCAGCCCAGGAGCAAGACATCAGGACAAAGGCAATTCAGGCCAAGATCGAAAAATCAGCTGATGACCCAAAATGCAGACTCTGCAAGGAAACCGACGAAACCGTTGATCATATCCTCAGCTGCTGTAAGAAAATCGCACAGACAGACTACAAACAGAGGCACAACTACGTGGCCCGAATGATTCATGGGAACTTATGCCTCAAGTACCACCTCCCTGTAGCAAAGAACTGGTGGGATCACAAACCTGCAAAAGTATTGGAAAATGACCACACGAAGATACTGTGGGACTTCCGAATCCAGACTGACAAAGTTCTGGAACACAACACACCAGACATCACAGTTGTGGAAAAGAAAAAGGTTTGGATTATACATGTTGCCATCCCAGGTGAAAAACAACAAGAAAAACTCAGCCGCTCTCAGGACCTCAAGATTGAACTTCAAAGACTCTGGCAGAAACCAGTGCAGGTGGTCCCGGTGGTGATGGGCACATTGGGTGCCGTGCCAAAAGATCTCAGCCGGCATTTGGAAACAATAGACATTGACAAAATTACGATCTGCCAACTGCAAAGGCCACCTTACTGGGATCTGCACGCATCATCCGAAAATACATCACACAGTCCTAGACACTTGGGAAGTGTTCGACTTGTGATTTTGTGAAACGAAATCCAGCATATCTATCTTGTTTGCTGTGTCATACAATGTCGTTGTGTCAATAATAATAATAATAAGTCAAAGAAGAAGAACATGCCCTGGCAGAATATGTAAAGCAAAGTGAAGAACCTGCTTTGATTGAAGTCAAAAATCAGAAACTCCTCAAAGCACAGCAGACAAAAAACCAGTACAAGAAAACCGCACTACAAACTAGAGCTGACAGCTGGCACAACAAAACATTGCATGGAAAGTTCCTTGACAAAATTGAAGGAAAAGCTGATAAGGAGAAGTAAGTAAGTAAGTAAGTAAGTAAAAGTTTATTTGTATACCGCCCTCTCTCCCGAAAGGGACTCAGGGCGGTTTCCAATATAAAATCAGCATAAAACATTGCACAATAAAACACTGAAAACACTATAAAACGCTATAAGAATTATAAACAAAAACAAAAAACATAACAATTGATTAAAACAATCACATAAACAGAAAGAATATAATCACTCAAATAACATATGAATTTGAAAAGAAAAAAGAAAAAAGACCACTGGGATGGAGAAGACCTGGCTCTGGCTCACGAATGGGACCCTGAAGAAGGAGACACAAGGCCTGATCCTTGCAGCCCAGGAGCAAGACATCAGGACAAAGGCAATTCAGGCCAAGATCGAAAAATCAGCTGATGACCCAAAATGCAGACTGTGCAAGGAAACCGACGAAACCGTTGATCATATCCTCAGCTGCTGTAAGAAAATCGCACAGACAGACTACAAACAGAGGCACAACTACGTGGCCCGAATGATTCATTGGAACTTATGCCACAAGTACCACCTCCCAGCAGCAAAGAACTGGTGGGATCACAAACCTGCAAAAGTATTGGAAAATGAGCACACGAAGATACTGTGGGACTTCTGAATCCAGACTGACAAAGTTCTGGAACACAACACGCCAGACATCACAGTTGTGGAAAAGAAAAAGGTTTGGATCATTGATGTCGCCATCCCAGGTGACAGTCGCATTGACGAAAAACAACAGGAAAAACTCAGCCACTATCAGGACCTCAAGATTGAACTGCAAAGACTCTGGCAGAAACCAGTGCAGGTGGTCCCGGTGGTGATGGGCACATTGGGTGCCATGCCAAAAGATCTCAGCCGGCATTTGGAAACAATAGACATTGACAAAATTACGATCTGCCAACTGCAAAAGGCCACCCTGCTGGGATCTGCACGCATCATCCGAAAATACATCACACAGTCCTAGACACTTGGGAAGTGTTTGACTTGATTTTGTGATATGAAATCCAGCATATCTATCTTGTTTGCTGTGTCATACAATAAAATAATAATAATAATAAATACAAGAAAATAATGCATGTAATAATAAATAGAGTAAAATAATAATGCAATAATAATAATATCAGAGTGAAATAATAAATGTATTATTAATAATAAAACACATAGTAAAATAAATGTAATAGTAGCAACAATAATAGAGAAAAATAATACATGTAATAATACCAATAATAGAGAAAAATAATAAATATACCACATATTCTCGAGTATAAGCGGACCCAAATATAAGCCAACCAGGACCCTCACCCGCATAAGCCAAAGTCTTAAAAAAGGGCTGGAAAACTAGACTTATACTCGAGTATATACAGTATGTGCCTTGGCATTCAGGGTTATATAGCTGTGTGCGAGGTCCTTGAGTCTACACTGCCATATAATCCAGTTCAAATCAGATCATCTGTATTTTATAGACAACTAGCTGTGCCCGGTCACGCGTTGCTGTGGCTAGGACTTTATTTTTTCTTTTCTTTTTGTTGTATGAACGTAGAGGCGTAGATGAGAGGTTGTGCTGTCAATTTTCAAGGTTGTGGGGCGTTTAGTTTAGTTGTTTTGTCCGGTGCCGTGATTCCATTACCCTTTTATATATATAGACTAGCTGTGCCCGGCCACGCGTTGCTGTGGCAAAGTCTGGTGGTATGGGAAATAAAGTATTGAGGAATTGGTGGTAGTTAAGGTCAAGGGTAAAGGTTTTCCCCTGATGTTAAGTCCAGTCGTGTCTGACTCTGGGGGTTGGTGCTCATCTCCATTTCTGAGCCCAAGAGCCGGCGTTGTCCGTAGACACCTACAAGGTCATGTGGCCATTGGCATGACTGCATGGAGCGCTGTTACCTTCCCTCCGGAGCGGTACCTATTGATCTACTCACATTGGCATGTTTTTGAACTGCTAGGTTGGCAGGAGCTGGGGCTAACAGTGGGCGCTCACTCCGCTCCCAGGATTTGAACCTGGGACCTTTTAGTCCGCAGGTTCAGCAGCTCAGTGCTTTAACCCACTGTGCCATCAGGGGCCCCTTTTACACTGCCATATAATCCAGTTCAAATCAGATAATCTGTATTTTATAGGCAGTGTGGAAGAGGCCTAAGTGAGGCCTAACTCTGCCTGTCCTCTGAGCTGAGTGGGTTGCTAGGAGACCAAGTGGGCGGAGCTTAGCCTTCTAAGTGGCAGCCATTGGATAAAAAAAATTATCCCTCTCCCTCTAATTAGGATTTTATTTTTATTTTATTTTTGTTGTATGAACATAGAGGCATGGATGAGGGGTTGTGCTGCCAAGTTTAGTGTTTCTGGGATGTGTAGTTTTGTTGTTTTGTCCTAGGCCGAAATTTCATTACCCTTTTATATCTATAGATGTGGAAGAGGTCTAACTGAACCCTCGTATTTTGCCAGCATCCAGATTTACTTCTTGATTCAGGCTGAGCCGAAGAGTCCTGCCACTTGCTCCATCCACTTCAAACCAGTTTGGCACTGGTCTTACATATCCCTTCGCCCTGCCCAGCTGGCTTTCTTTGCCCCGAACCTGTTCCTTCCGTGGCCATTCATGTGCTGCTGGGTATATGATCTGCTTTTGATAAGCCAGGGTTGCACCGGTTGCGCTCTTTTCCTTCCTCCTCCTTTCTTTTTGTCCTGTTTTCCGTCTTGCCAGGGCCTTGGCAAAGCATGAAAGGGCCTGGAGGGCAAATGGGTGCAAGAAATGGGTGCTGGGTGGGAAAGAGGGCAGATTGCCATTCTACCAATGAGCCATATCAGCTCATTGGAAAGGGCTTGCCCTCCTGCACACTTTGCTTAGGACAGCCCATTCGGTTGGCGGAGTGCAATGGAAGAATCACGATCCATTAACAGGTCCATTGGATTCGCCGGCAATTCTTCCAAGGGCTAACTTTCTGGTGAGTCGGATTCAGGAGAATCCTTGCTTGCAAAGCTTGTGATTTGAATTGCTTCTCTGTTGTCAAAGGCTTTCATGGCCGGGATCACAGGATTGTTGTATGTTTTCCGGGCTGTCTGGCCACGTTCCAGAAGCATTCTCTCCTGACGTTTCGCCCACATCTATGGCAGGCATCCTCAGAGGTTGTGAGGTATATAGAGAAACTAAGCAAGGAAGGTTTATATATCTGGGTGGAGAGAAGAACTCTTGTTTGTTGGAGACCAATGTGAATTTTGTAATTAATCACCTTCGTTAGCATTAAATGGCCTTCCCAGCCTCACATCCTGGCCTGGGGGAATTCTTTGTTCAGAGTCGTTAGCTGCCCCCTGATTGATCCCTGTCTGGAATTCTTCTGTTTTCAGAGTGCTGCTCCTTATTTACTGTTCTGATTTTGGAGTTTTTTTTAATTAATCACCTTCGTTAGCATTAAATGGCCTTCCCATCCTCACATCCTGGCCTGGGGGAATCCTTTGTACAGAGTCGTTAGCTGCCCCCTGATTGATCCCTGTCTGGAATTCTTCTGTTTTCAGAGTGCTGCTCCTTATTTACTGTTCTGATTTTGGAGTTTTTTTTTAATTAATCACCTTCGTTAGCATTAAATGGCCTTCCCATCCTCACATCCTGGCCTGGGGGAATCCTTTGTACAGAGTCGTTAGCTGCCCCCTGATTGATCCCTGTCTGGAATTCTTCTGTTTTCAGAGTGCTGCTCCTTATTTACTGTTCTGATTTTGGAGTTTTTTTTAATTAATCACCTTCGTTAGCATTAAATGGCCTTCCCATCCTCACATCCTGGCCTGGGGGAATCCTTTGTACAGAGTCGTTAGCTGCCCCCTGATTGATCCCTGTCTGGAATTCTTCTGTTTTCAGAGTGCTGCTCCTTATTTACTGTTCTGATTTTGGAGTTTTTTTAAATTAATCACCTTCGTTAGCATTAAATGGCCTTCCCATCCTCACATCCTGGCCTGGGGGAATCCTTTGTTCAGAATCATTAGCTGCCCCCTGATTGATCCCTGTCTGGAATTCTTCTGTTTTCAGAGTGCTGTTCCTTATTTACTGTTCTGATTTTGGAGTTTTTTAAATTAATCACCTTCGTTAGCATTAAATGGCTTTCCCAGCCTCACATCCTGGCCTGGGGGAATCCTTTGTTCAGAGTCGTTAGCTGCCCCCTGATTGATTCCTGTCTGGAATTCTTCTGTTTTCAGAGTGCTGCTCCTTATTTACTGTTCTGATTTTGGAGTTTTTTAAATTAATCACCTTCGTTAGCATTAAATGGCCTTCCCATCCTCACATCCTGGCCTGGGGGAATCCTTTGTTCAGAGTCATTAGCTGCCTCCTGATTGATTCCTGTCTGGAATTCTTCTGTTTTCAGAGTGTTTTTTTTTCGTGTCAGGAGCACTCCAGTTGCTTCTGGACTGAGAGAATTGGCCGTCTGCAAGGACGTTGCCCAGGGGACATTGCCCGGATGTTTTGATGTTTTACCATCCTTGTGGGAGGCTTCTCTCATGTCCCTGCATGGAGCTGGAGCTGATAGAGGGTGCTCATCTATGCTCTCCCCGGGTGGGATTCGAACCTGGCAGCTTTCAGGTCAGGGAAGAGCGTTTTCATCCGGACTTAATAACAGCCCCAAAGAAAGCAACCAAGTCCTGGGAGTTTTCCCTCCTGGCTAGCAGCGGGCCCGTTTTGAGACAGCATGGAGTAGTGTAGTGGTTTGAGAGTTGGACTAAGATTGTATCTTGTATCCATACTCAGCTATGGAAACCCACTGGGTGATCTTGGGCAAGTCCCACACTCTCAGCCCCAGAAAACCCAATGAAACAGGAAATAACACTTTCAAACCTGGAACACGTTTATTTTAATAAAAACTTTGAAAATTTGCCAAAACTTTGAGGATAAGTCAAACGTTCTTAGGTTTGGTGAGCTAACAGTGGTAAATGCGTTCCACCACTATAGCAAATTTCATCAGGATAGCTCAAAAATGAGGGAGAGAGAAGCCCCTCAAGTTTCCCCACTGACGATAATGTTTTCTTTCATGCGCATCCGCCATTAACGAGGTACATACGAAGATTCGGAAGTTTCAGAAAGTTTTGAACTTTTTGTTGTTGAAGGCTTTCATGGTCGGGATCACAGGGTTGTTGTATGTTGTATGTACTGAGAGGAGCAGCCTAGCCTGGGCTTGCCTCCTTGCCCAACAATCAGTGCTGAGTTGTGGCAGAAAGGGAAGAGCGTTTTCATCCGGACTGAATAACAGCCCCAAAGAAATCAACCAAGTCCTGAGCGTTTTCCCTCATGGCTAGTAGGCATGTCCGATCGATGGAAAAAGTGTTTCAATTCTCGTTTCTAAAGTAGGGGGCGCTGGCGCTTCAATATAGAAAGTATTTCCGATTTTTTCACCCAAAAATTTCGGATATTTCCGAAAATTCGTAATGATTCTAAATGTTTCTAAAATGGGGCCATGCATGCGCAATCGCAAAAAAAAAAAAAAAAAGAGAGGAACCCGGGGGGGGGGGGGGGGGACGGACGACTTTTACAGGCTCTCCCACCCTCATTTCTTGAGCTATCCTCATCAAATTTGCAAATAAGCTCCCATTCAAGGTAGGTTGCAGAAAGAAAATAATTTTAAAAATATTTTTAAAAATATATTTTAAAAGATTTTGGGGGGAGGAAAAATTAACGAAACATTAAGAGACAATTAGAGAATGGGCCAACAATGGTTCGAATTACATTGCCGGTTGTGCTGTGAGACAATGTCTCGGAATGCGTATCAAAAAGCGAGAACAATCCGAAATAATTCCGATATACGATTCAAAACTATTTTTTGGACATGTCTAATGGCTAGCAGCGGGCCTGTTTTGAAACAGCATGGTGTAGTGTATTTATTTACAACATTTATACCCCGCCCTTCTCACCCGAGGGGACTCAGGGCGGCTTACAAAAATTGGCAAAATTTAATGCCCAAATTGCAATGATAAAACCAAAACAATATAAACAGATCTGTTAATAACATTGTTAAAGCACATTATAAAGTGGTTTGAGAGTGGGACTAAGATTGTGGCTTGATTCCCTACTCAGCTATGGAAACCCACTGGGTGATCTTGGGCAAGTCACACACTCTCAGCCCCAGAAAACCCAATGAAATAGGAAATAACACTTTCAAATCCTACTTTCGAAGAGAGTTTAGAACCATTTTTTTTCCTGGATTGCACATGCCTACTCGGTAGTGTTTGTGAGAAGGTAAACAGCAGGTTATGGGTCCCAGCGATGCTCTGCAAATTGCTGGGCTCAACTCTGGTGGTCCTCCTCAGCCCTCAATATCCTTGGACTGGTCTCAGCCTGAGGTTTGGTGCCACCAAAGCAGCCCAGCCATCCAACCTGATAGTTGGCAGCAGATTTTAACTCCTTGCCGCTTTGGAGGTTTCTGGCACACGGGGAGGTCAGCTGCGATCCTTCTGCTTGAATACACCCCCTAATGATCTGTCCAATTGTTTTAGCTGATCATTTGCTCCCAGGCGAGCTTTCGACAGGGAGGGTTATTTTTTTTTCCCAGTTAACCCCCCCCCCCCCCGAGTCCCCCTCCCCAAGCTATTTCCATGAGACAGGAAAAGATCAACCTTTCCATTCATCTGGAAGCGTCTATGTTTGGATAATTGTTGGGTTCTGCATGCAGTGCATGATTGGCGGAAACAGCGGGGCTTTGCCATTTATCCCAATGGGAAAAAGGAAAGCACACACCCAAGTGCGGATGGTGTTGGAGATGTTTTCCTTGCGGAGAGGGCAAGAAGGAACAAGTGTATTCTCAAGGCCCTTCCACACAATATGCCAAAGCAGATAATCCACAGTATTTGCTTTGAGCTGGATTATCCTGAGTCCACACTGCCATATAATCCAGGTCAGTGGACTCATCTTGTTGTGTTTCAAAATAATAATAATAATAACAACAACAACAACAACAACAACAGCAACAAAATGTCCTGGCAGAATATGTAAAGCAAAGTGAAGAACCTGCTTTGATTGAAGTCAAAAATCAGAAACTTCTCAAAGCACAACAGACAAAAAACCAGTACAAGAAAACTGCACTACAAACTAGAGCTGACAGTTGGCACAACCAGGGCCGTAGCCAGAAAAAACCCCAAAGTATGACATGACTGGACTTAATGTCAAGGGAAAACCTTTACCTTTAGCTTTATCTATTATTGTTGTTGTTGTTGTTGTTGTTGTTGTTGTTGTTAATTATCACCCGCAAAGGGGACTCAAAGCAGCTTAACGTAATAATAATAATAATAATAATAATAATAATAATAATAATAATAATAATAATAATAATAATAATAGCTTTATTTATACCCTGCCACCATCTCCCAGAAGGACTTGGGGTGGCTTACAGAAGCACATACAAATGCCATATCACATAAACAAAGGTAAAATTACATCAACCTATTAAACAACGACAACATTCGTTGCAATAAAAACAACACAGTACCCAATTTAGTAGCCAGCTGCAATAAATCACTACAGACAGATAGGTCATGATATCGAAGCCCAGATCGGTTTAAGCCCTCGACCATTTAATAGCCTAGCTCGCTGTTGACCTATGCAGCCCAAAAGACAGTTGCATCTGTCGAGTAGGAAATGTAGGTACCGCTTTATGCGGGGAGGCTAATTTAACTCACTTGCAACACCGTAAAATTGCCAGCAGCGCGTGGAAGGAATGAGGAAGTACTACCATCAAGGACTCAGTGTCACAAGTGGCCAGAATCGAGCATATCCTCCTGGAAAATGTTAAATTGCCTCTGTGTCTGTCTATATATGTCGTATGTCTAATGGCATTGAATGTTTGCCATGTATATGTGCATTATGATTGAGAACGGCGGAAAATAAATACTGTAAATAAATAAATAATTTTGTTAGAAGGGCACATTAAGCCGTTGCCGCTATCCACGGGCAACGCTCAAAAGCCTGATTTGTTTCCCACCCAGGGCTACAATAAATAAAATAAAAAACCAGCAGTTGCACGGCTCTTGCTAATAGCCCAGCAAAGCCCAGGAACCAATAACCTCGCAACTGATTGGGATAAATGGTTGGTATTGATTGGTATTTATGTCAGGGACACTAAGGGCTGCCAGGGAAATGTTTCCGCTCTTCCCGTCGGCTTTCTTGACACGAAGATTAATGAAAACAGAGCAACCCACAAAGATGAGCACCAACCCCCAGAGTTGGACATGACTGGATTTAATGTCAAGGGAAAACCTTTACCTTCACCTTTATCTATTATTATTATTATTATTATTATTATTATTATTATTATTATTATTATATTATCACACAGCAAACAAGATAGACATGCTGGATTTCGTTTCACAAAATCACAAGTCGAATACTTCCAAGTGTCTAGAACTGTGTGATGTATTTTCGGATGATGCGTTCAGATCCCAGTAGGGTGGCCTTTTGCAGTTGGCAGATGGTGATTTTGTCAATGTCTATTGTTTCCAAATGCCAGCTGAGATCTTTTGGCACGGCACCCAGTGTGCCCATCACCACCAGGACCACCTGCACTGGTTTCTGCCAGAGTCTTTGAAGTTCAATCTTGAGGTCCTGATAGCGGCTGAGTTTTTCCTGTTGTTTTTCATCAATGCGACTGTCACCTGGGATGGCGACATCAATTATCCAAACCTTGTTCTTTTCCACAACTGTGATGTCTGGTGTGTTGTGTTCCAGAAGTTTGTCAGTCTGGATTCGGAAGTCCCACAGTATCTTTGCGTGTTCATTTTCCACGACCTTTGCTGGTTTGTGATCCCACCAGTTCTTTGCTGCTGGGAGGTGGTACTTGAGGCATAAGTTCCAATGAATCATTTGGGCCACATAGTTGTGCCTCTGTTTGTAGTCTGTCTGTGCGATTTTCTTACAGCAGCTGAGGATATGATCAATGGTTTCGTCGGTTTCCTTGCACAGTCTGCACTTTGGGTCATCAGCTGATTTTTCGATCTTGGCCTTAATTGCCTTTGTCCTGATGTCTTGCTCCTGGGCTGCAAGGATCAGGCCTTCTGTCTCCTTCTTCAGGGTCCCATTCGTGAGCCACAGCCAGGTCTTCTCTTTATCAGCTTTTCCTTCAATTTTGTCAAGGAACTTTCCATGCAGTGTTTTGTTGTGCCAGCTGTCAGCTCTAGTTTGTAGTGCAGTTTTCTTGTACTGGTTTTTTGTCTGCTGTGCTTTGAGGAGTTTCTGATTTTTGACTTCAATCAAAGCAGGTTCTTCACTTTGCTTGACATATTCTGCCAGGGCATGTTCTTCTTCTTTGACTGCTTGTTTTACTTGTAAGTGTCCTCTGCCCCCTGATCTTCTAGGCAGATATAGCCGGTCAACATCACTGCGAGGGTGCAGGGAATGATGAATGGTCATGAGTTTTCTTGTTTTTCTGTCCAAATTGTCCAGTTCCATCTGTGTCCAGTTGCCAGCAGTATATCTTATGACAGGTATGGCCCGGGTGTTTATGGCCTTGATGGTGTTGCCTCCATTGAGCTTGCTTTTGAGAATTTTTCTGACCCTTTGTGTGTATTCTTTACTGACCACAGTTTTCACATGTTCATGCTTGATGTTGTCCAGCTGTAATTCACTGTTTTGTGGTTTTTCAATAAACTCTAAAAGACTATTATAAATAATAATAATAATAATAATAATTATTATTATTATTATTATTATTATTTATAATAGTCTTTTAGAGTTTATTGAAAAACCACAAAACAGTGAATCTGCGAAAAGTGAACCGTGAAGTAGTGAGGGAACACTGTATGCTTTTTCTTGCTGGCTTTCCTACTCCGGCTTCTGCTTCGGATGCTCTTGCCTTCCTTCTCCTCTCCCCGCTCGTCTTCCTCTCTTCCATTCGGCTTCCTCTTCCTCCTCGCTGCCTGCCCTCCGTCTGGCTGCTTTTTCTCCAGGCCAGGCATGGCAGAGGGATCTGGCAATTCCCTTGCACAGGTGCAAAAGCTCTGACGTGGCGCTGCCCCGTGGGCACATTCCCATACTGCCGTGTCTTCCCGGCCCAGCGGAAGTAATGTGTTGTGGCAGGTAGAGGAACTCAACAGACCAAGAAGATCTGCTAGTACGGGGACGGCAAGGCGAGCAGGCCTCCCAACACCTGTCTCTCAGCGCAGGGCCCCAAGGCTGGCTCCCAGAGGGGCAGGTCGCCAAGGAGCGGACCCCGCAGCCAGGCAGCCAGGCAGCCCCACTCGTCCCCCCCGTCACCCCATGCGCTCTCACACGGGCAATGGAAACACAAGCATGCACGCTCTCCGACGGTTTCCCAGGGAGAGTAAAGGCAGCGACAACACACCAAAGACTTCCTACCACCGAGCACGCCAAATGTTTGGATGAGTAGGTTTACCATGCAGCCCAGGCATACGCCGTTTGGAAATTAAATGGACGATTGTCCTACCTATTTTCATCATTACAGTAGAGTCTCACTTATCCAACATAAACGGGCCGGCAGAACGTTGGATAAGCGAATATGTTGGATAATAAGGAGGCATTAAGGAAAAGTCTATTAAACATCAAATTAGGTTATGATTTTACAAATTCAGCACCAAAACATCATGTTATACAACAAATTTGACAGAAAAAGTAGTTCAATACGCAGTAATGTTATGTTGTAATTACTGTATTTACGAATTTAGCACCAAAATATCACAATATATTGAAAACATTGACTACAAAAATACGTTGGATAATCCAGAACGTTGGATAAGCGAGTGTTGGATAAGTGAGACTCTACTGTATTTATTTATTTAGTCCAGGTCTGTCCATTCTTCATCCAAAATTCATTTTACAATTAATGCTGCTTCTATTGTTCAAAGGCCTGGTGTTGTGATGGAGTCTTTGAGTAGAGATACTCCTAGTTGTATTAGAAGAGGCAGGAAAACTGCTCATGAGCAAGACTGCGATGAGGAGCAACAAAGGAAGAGAATCCGGGAAATACTTATGGAGCCCACTGATGATGATACCTTTGAGGGCTTTGAAGGGGATTATGGGGCTGGGAGTCAGGAGGATGGGATGTCAGACTCTGGGAGTGAGGTGATGGAGTGGACGAAGGTTCAGGAGATCCGGGAGATTCTTGAGGAGCCCACAAGCAGTGGTACATTTTCAAATCAAATCACGTTTTATTGATTAGCCCATCGGCCGTATCAAAACATTTAACACATAGACATACATACAACATACAACCCGCGGTAAAAAAAAAAGAAGTTAAAATAAACAAGCTGTTAACAAGATCCCTTTCAGGTCAAATATCTGCATCACCTCCACCATTTACCCCAATTGATTCCAAATATGCAATTCTCAGCTTTGTTGCTTTGAATAGGAAAAGGGCTGTTTTGTGTGTTATTTTAGGATTCTGGCCGGCCAACCAAAATGAAATTTTAATATGTGGGTCCCAGTGTGTTTTGTGAATAATGTATGGCCCGAGGCATTGGTCTCTCTTTTTCTTATACAATTCACAGCTGAACAAAACATGTGCGATATCCTCCACCTCTGATGCTCCACAAATACAAAATCGTTCGTTGTCTGGAACTTGATTAAACCTTCCGTGTTTGACCATCGTATCCAGCTGCTCAAAACGGGCTCTGGTCAATACCCTCCTGAGGTGTTTAGGCATTTCTGTCTTTAGATACCTGGCTGTTTGGAAAGTATGTTTAAAACGGCTTAACCATTTCAATGAGCCAGCTTTACTCAGGGTAGCAATGTCTTTTTGGCCTTCTATATCCAGTACTCGTTGAGCAACTATTTTTGGGTCTAGTTCTTCTAAGAGATTTGGATACCGAATCGGAAGTCCACAACTACTAATGTATTTTGTCAGATGAACTAGCCAAGAGGACTGATGTTGATTTTCTATCTGCTCTAACAGGCACAGTTTTGGCAGTCTATCATTTGCCATGGCAATCAATTTTATCCAGTTGTAAGGGGTGATTTGGGAGCACCCCAATCACATTAAAACCCGGGTTTGCCAAGCCGCTATGAGCACCACTCGGAGACCAATACAGTTGAGGACAAAACACTTTTATTTTAGGTAGCTACCGACAGACAACAGCGACACGGCAGTGAAGCTGGCAAAAATTGTCTGCCTCGAGCAAATCTGCCCGGGGTCATATATACCCTACTTGTTTATCACATTTCTAGTTCCTCATTCTGGACTGGGTTTACTGGAAAAACCACCAGCACAGTTTGTGGTGGACAGGCACATCCTGACCTGTAAACAACTCCAGGATGTAGCTCACCACAAACCGTCACAGGAGGAGCAAAAGTACATGTATTGCATACATTTCTCAGAATTGGCTTCACCACAACTGATTCTTGCTAAACATACAGGACACATGCTATTTTGTAACAAGACAGCAAGTTGCAAATTTTAAGATCATTTCTGAAGGAGAGACTGATCTCTGGTTTCAAGCAGACAGGCATCCAACATGGAGTTACTCTGGTTCAGTGACCCCTTCACAGTAGTTGTAGGTCCTGATTTTAGATAAGCCATCAAGTGTGTATACTCCCAGTTCCACTCTTACTGCAGCAGCTGGAGTCATCCTGACTACTCCTAGAAAACTTCGCAGGTGCTGTGATTGTGATTGCTCTAATAATGGTACCTGGTTTAGACCCCAAACTTCAGCTCCATATAAAAGCATGGGGGTAACCTTCGCTTTATACACTTTAAGAAGTGGGTCTGAAGATCCTGGTTGGCTGTGATTTGTTAATTTAAGCAGTTGGTTTACACGTACTCTTCCCCTGACTGAGCTTCTTTGATGATGTGGTAGCCAAGAGCCGGTCTCAGAAAAAACAATTCCCAGGTACGTGAAAGTGCAAACTTGCTCTATTGATTCACCATCCAGGAACCAGCTATGTCTGTTATGTCGTTTGCCAAATACCATTATTTTTGACTTTGATTTATTAATAGTTAGAGCGTTGTTATGACAATAAGTACAAGTGGTACATTTGAGGGATGGCACGGAGAAGATACAGATGGATCCTGGGGAGTTATGGGTTCAGATAGAAGGTGGTCTGGATGGAGAGATCGTAGGAGGGCTGCAGCTGGAGGTGGGGCGTTGGGTGACTCCAGCTCTGATGAGGATTTGCAGCAACCAGCTGTGGATGGGGCATTGGCTGGCTCAAGTTCGGAGGAGGATTTGTAGATAAAAGTAAGTTTGTTGCTAATGTAACTTTGCAATTGGCAAGGTGTTTTATTGGGCGCTTTTCGGGATTTCTGTTTCAGAAGACGTGTTTGGAAGACTGCTTTGGGATGTAAGTGTTAACCTGGGTTTTTGGTGGCAATGGGGGCTGGCATTGTGTGGGTTTGCGCTGGATTGTCCTGTGTTGGTTTTATGCATTAGCTGCCGGCTTGCCTCCGTTGCTTTGGCTCTTTGTGTTTACCTTGGACTGGAACTCGATGACTGTGACTTCTCCCAGATGACTTGGACTGGAACTCGATGATTGTAACTTCTCCCTGACGACTTGGACTGGAACTCAATGACTGTGACTTCTCCCTAACGACGCGGACCTGACGTGGCAGCTGTGACTTCTCCTTTACAACGTGGTTTTGCTTTAGCAACGTTTTGGGGCATTGTGTGGCCATTGGTCACTGTGGGAAACTGCTGGTAGCTTTCCTGTGTTTGTTTAGCACCAACCAGCAGGTGGAGCAAGTTTCCAGCCTTTTCAACTAAGTTTGTTTTAATCTGGATTATTTCCCAGGATAATCCAGATTATATCCCAAGTTTGGGTCTTTTGAGTTCTTTTTGGACATTGTTATCTCACACTGAAGAGAAAGTGTTTTGAGCCTCCTTTTGGTTGTTGCTTAGGCTCCTTTGTATTGTTTTTGCAATAAACTGAGTTGTTTATATTGGCTGGCGTCTGACTCGTAACACCTGGTCCCATTAAGGGACCATAAGCCAGAAAATAGTAAACTTTTGCCTGTGTGGCTTTGCCTCTGCATATGCCCCTCCCTTCCTGTGAGCTGGTGCCTTTCTCCAGAAAGTCCCAAGACCAAAAGTTAGCTTGAAATCAACAAGTGAGGTCACAGGTATCACTTATGCCAAAGTAGGTGTGGAAGGTGAGGAAGACCCTCAGCCAATGGTCAAGTTTAGATAAGCCAAAGGTATATATTCTTTGTTAACTGCGATACATGTTGCATGGTACGGCTGTTCTGCCTTCTCATAGCTACGGTGAAAATAAACTTTGGTTTTTGCATCTCTCACGAGACTGGGTTTTCTGCCTGATTTCCCTCCTGAGCCAGAACCCACTGAAGGTCATTGTCTTACACTTCAATCATTCTCCAAGAGCCTAGTAATTGGAAATTCTTGCTAGGAATTTTGACGAAATGTTTTCTCAGTAGGATACATTCATTTGTGATGTTTTCCATTTCAGGTTCCTCTGCGGTTCCACCCAAACAAGAGTGAATCCATACGTTGTGCCCTGCGACGGATCCCTTGAGCTCCACGCCCTTGGCAGCCACCATGTCCAAGGATGAACTGGGCTGCAAGCTGGCACCGGTTTACAAGCACAAGGAGCGCAAGCCCAAGAAACCGCACTACATCCCCAGGCCGTGGGGGAAGCCCTACAACTACAAGTGTTTCCAGTGCCCGTTCACCTGCATGGAGAAGTCCCACCTTTATAACCACATGAAGTACAGCTTGTGTAAGAATTCCCTGTCTTTGCTCATCGAATCCGACTGGCCCTACAAGAAAGGGAATCTTCTTCACCCAGAGCTTCGTCTCTTGCATGCCACCGAGGCATCCCGGGCCCGAGGGAGGCAGGAGGAAGCCGAGGCTTGCGATCCCGCTGGCACCACCAGCGCCAAGCTCTCCTCGGATGGAGACGGCGGAGGAGAGAAGCCTATTGGAGCAGAAGACATGTCTTTGGAAAGAATGAGCGATGAAGCCAACCAGTTCCAAGAAGAGGACGAGGACGACGACGAGGAGGAGATGTCCAGGCTGTTGCAGGAGGAGAAGAAGGAGAAGGCCAAAGAGGCCAGTGCCACTGGAGAGCCCACCGAACCCGACATGAACTCCTTGCTTTTCCAGTTTAAAAACAAACGGGAAAAGGCCTGTAAGGACCCTGCGCCAGACTTCATCATCACCGACGTTTTCTCCTTGAAGAAACACGCGGCGAAGGGGAAGGAGGATCTGGAAGCCAAACCAAAGCCTTGCAAAGTGCCCAAAAAGTGCCCAGGAAGCAGCGGCGTCCTTATGGAACAATGGAAGCTCGTTGCCAACGGGCAACGGAGAGCGGCCCCCGGCGAGGTCTCGGCACCCTGCCCCGACGGCAACATCATCCCGTGTTACCCGCCGCCGGCCTACGGGGAGTTCCACGAACCCCAGAGCCTCAATCTCTCCTTGCTGGGGATCAACTATCCATTGAACCCCAACCTCTTCTCGTATCTCGGCCCGTCTGTGGCGAGCGGTGCCGCGCCACATTCCCACCTGGCGCAGCTTCCTTTCCTGGCCTCCACGGCGCAGCTCATGCACCCCCATTCGGCCCATTTCCAGCCCCTCCAGAACCCGGAAAGGTCCGCTTTCCTTCCACGCTTCTACTACCCGTTGCTGTTTGAGCACTCCTTCGCCTCGGCGGAGAATAAGGTGGCCAATGTTAAGCCGGAGCCACAGCAGTCCTCTGCGGCAGCCGTGCCCACACCTTCCCAACCCAAACCTGTGGAGCAACCCAAGGCAGGCCTCCTGAAAGTGCCGGTGCTGAAGACCACCCTCCCCTGGATGAAAGGCTTCCGGGAAGAGCCCCCTCCCGAGCACGTCCACAAGGCCTTGCTGCTCCAGGATGAAGAAGACAAGTGGCTGCTCCACGAGAAGGAGAGCCACGCTTTGCTGGGCGTCAACAGCCTGTGCAGGAAGTCCACCGTCGCGGATGGGTACCAGAACATCGTTGGCGTCAAAGACGGAGCCGCCCTTCTCCCCAACGGTATCAGGAAAGCAGACCTCCCTCCTGCGTCCTCTTGCTTGGATGGTGGTGGGGTTGCCGTCAATAACCTGAAGAGGAAATTCGAATTTGTAGGCTCGAATATGCTGGTGCCGGGAAAAGTGACTTACCAAGCCAGGTACAATGTGCCACGCAAGCCCTTCCTCTGGTGCATGTTTCTTTCTTACAATAATTTTTTATTGAAAGGTTTTATATCTATTCAGTGCCGGCCCAACATAGCAGCCAATGGAAGCGCCCGCTTGTGGCGCATTATCCCTGGGGCGCTGTTGAGGCGCCCCCGCAGCAGCGGCTGCAGTGGGGACCATCAGCTCCCTCCTCGCAAAGTCTTGCTAGACCTTGCGAGAAGAGCTAGGATTCGTGAGACTTCACGAGAAGGGCTAGGACTTGCGAGACCTCGCAAGAAGAGCTAGGACTCGCGAGACCTCACAAAAAGAGCTAGGACTCACAAGACCTCGAGAGAAGAGCTAGGACTTGCAAGACCTCGAGAGAAGAGCTAGGAGTCGCGAGACCTCACGAGAAAAGCTAGGACTTGCGAGACCTTGCGAGAAGAGCTAGGACTCGCGAGACCTCACAAGAAGAGCTAGGACTCACGAGACCTCGCAAGAAGAGCTAGGACTCACGAGACCTCGCGAGAAGAGCTAGGACTTGTGAGACTTTGCGAGAAGAGCTAGGACTCGTGAGACCTCGCAAGAAGAACTAGGACTCACGAGACCTCGCAAGAAGAGCTAGGACTCACGAGACCTCGCGAGAAGAGCTAGGACTCGCGAGACTTTGCGAGAAGACCTAGGACTCGTGAGACCTCGCAAGAAGAACTAGGACTCACGAGACCTCGCGAGAAGAGCTAGGACTCGTGAGACCTCGAGAGAAGAGCTAGGACTCGTGAGACTTTGCGAGAAGAGCTAGGACTTGCGAGAAGAGCTAGGACTCAGTCTTAGGCCTAGCTCTTCTCGTGAGGAGGAAGCTGATGGTCCCCGCCACCGCTGCCACCGAAGCTATGTTCGGGGCCTTGGAGGGGGGTGCAATTTTGGGGGGGCGGGGCGAAATTACCTAGGGCCGCCTCTGTATTTATTTATTTGTTTTATTTACAGCATTTATACCTCGCCCTTCTCACCCGAGGGGACTCAGGGCGGCTTACAGAGATTGGCAAAATTTAATGCCCAAAATCACAATTTTTAAAATAAAAAACAATACATACAAATCCGTTAGTAATATTATTAAAATGCATTATAAAACCTTAAAAGTATATATATAACTAGCTGTCCCCATCCACGTGTTGCTGTGGCGAAGTGTGGTAGTATGGGAAATAAAGTATTGAGGAATTGGTGGTAGTTAGTATATGTTATTTCCTGTATTTTATAGGCAGTGTAGAAGAGGCCTAAGTGGAACCCTGCCTGTCCCCCGGATGCCATTGTAACTTAGGGGGTTACTATGACATGAAGGGGGCTGGGCCTACCCTTCGGACTGGCAGCTGGGGGAGACCGGCTCTTCCTCATCCTCTGTAATTTAGAATTTTATTTTTCTAGGTTTTTTTGTTGAAAGACACAGATTGGATGACTATGTCTTTTGTGGCAAAATTTGGTGTGATTTGGTTCAGTGGTTTTGTTGTTTACTCCATGGGAAAAGCGCACATTACATTTTTATATATATAGACTAGCTAGTCTGGTGGTATGGGAAATAAAGTATTGAGGAATTGGTGGTAGTTAAGGTAAAGGGTCAAGGTTTTCCCCTGATGTTAAGTCCAGTCGTGTCTGACTCTGGGGGTTGGTGCTCATCTAAATTTCTAAGCCAAAGAGCTGCCGTTGTCCTTAGACTCCTCCAAGGTCATGTGGCCATTGGCATAACTGCATGGAGCGCCATTACCTTTCCGCCGGAGCAGTACCTATTCATCTACTCTCATTTGCATGTTTTTGAACTTTAGGGTTGGCAGAAGCTGGGGCTAACAGTGGGGGCTCTCTCCGCTCCCCCAATTCAAACCTGCAACCTTTTAGTAATGATAGTAATAATGACTTTGGTAATACACACTGCTTCACTTCCTTCTCAGTGTGGAAGAGGCCAAAGTGAGGCCTAACTCTGCCTGACCCCTGGGCTGAGTGAGTTGCTAGGAGACCAAGTGGGCGGAGCTTAGCCTTCTAACTGGCAGCAATTGGATAAAAACAATTATTCCTTTCCCTCTAATTAGGACTTTATTTTTGTTTTCTTTTTGTTGTATGAACATAGAGGCATGGATGAGGGGTTGTGCTGCCAAGTTTAGTGTTTCTGGGATGTGTGGTTTTGTTGGCAGGCATCCTCAGAGGTTGTGAGGTACCTGATATGGATGAAACCTTCCTTGCTTAGCTTCTCCATACCTCACAACCTCTGAGGATGCCTGCCATAGATGTGGGTGAAACGTCAGGAGAGAATACTTCTGGAACATGGCCATACAGCCCAGAAAACATGCAACAACCCTGTGATCCTGGCCATGAAAGCCTTCGGCGATACTAACTTTTCTCCTCTATTTGCTTTCTCTTCTCCTGGACTAATAGTGGTTTGAGAGCGGCTCCCACTCAACCTTCGAAGCCTCTGGACCATTGGCACGTGGAGCTCCATGCCTGTCCACCTGAAGACCAGGAGAAGACGTGTGGCGCTGACATTGTCTCCCCTGTAATTACATCTCACGATCACCTCTTTTTCAAGCCAAGCAAAGAGCCAGCGATAGCAGCCAGCCCCAAAGACCCAGAGGTGACAACCGTACTCATTGGGGACTTGTCCAAAACATTAGAAGAGTATCAGGAGGTGGAGAAGAAGCTCTCGGACCT
The DNA here is from genome assembly GCF_035594765.1 of Anolis carolinensis. Taxonomy (NCBI): domain Eukaryota; kingdom Metazoa; phylum Chordata; class Lepidosauria; order Squamata; family Anolidae; genus Anolis; species Anolis carolinensis. The sequence continues at coordinate 16,483,040 of NW_026943824.1, read as the reverse complement.
GGCCAAAGAGGACACTCCGGCCCAGAAGCAGCTAAGGGACCAGCTGGTCAAAATCCGGCACGAACTTTTCCACATCCATCAGGCCTTGGAGAAAGCAACCAAGCCCAACGAAGGTCCTCTCGATCTCTCCGTGAAAAGACCCTCCCAAGAGGTAGAGAGAGATGGAAAAGAGCCCAAGGCTGGTTCTAGGTATGGCAAAGATCCAGGCTCCATCGGGCACTGCTTCTCTGTAGGCGAGGCCTTCCAAGAAGATGAGGAATTGGAGAACGAGAGCAAGACCATCGACCTGCTGATCAAGATGAGCCGCTCGGAGCATCTCCGGGCCTCGTCGGTCGAAGCCGGCTTCGGGGCGGTGGTCAAGGCCGAGGTGCTGCCTCTCGGCGTCCCTCTCGAACTCCGGCACGCGATGGAGCCCTACTACAGCCGCACCACCAAGTGCGAGGCCGATTCGAGTGTCCTACTCTGCACCGACGGGAGGTCCAACGCCAGTGGCAACCCGGGCCCCCCGCTCTCGGTGGCCGAAGACGTCCCGCTCGGGTGCCGAGCCGTCCCACGCTCCTTGTCCTGCGGCCTGCCGAGCGAGACCGACCGGAGGTGCATCCACAGCCCCTTGAACACAGATCCATGACGCTCCCAGTCGACGTGCCTCCGGCACTCATTGACTTTTTACTTTCTGAAAAACATTCCCACAATCTCCCGCTAAGGTTTTTAAAAGTACGTCTTTCAGCTCGGCAAGTTCCCCGCATGACACGGTGGCCACTTGAGTTTTGTGCTGTGGGAGTGTTGTGATGGAGTCTTCAAGTAGAGATACAGTAGAGTCTCACTTATCCAACATAAACGGGCCAGCAGAACGTTGGATAAGTGAACATGTTGGATAATAAGGAGAGACTAAGGAGAAGCCTATTAAATATCAAATTAGGTTATGATTTTACAAATTAAGCACCAAAACATCATGTTATACAACAAATTTGACAGAAAAAAGTAGTTCAATATGCAGTAATGCTACGTAGTAATTACTGTATTTACGAATTTAGCACCAAAATATCACGATGTATTGAAAACATTGACTACAAAAATGTGTTGGATAATCCAGAATGTTGGATAAGCGAATGTTGGATAAGTGAGACTCTACTGTACTACTACCGTGTTTCTCCGAAAATAAGACAGTGTCTTGTATTAATTTTTGCTCCCAAAGATGTGCCAGGTCTTATTTTCAGGGGATGTCTTACAACAACAACAACAACAATAATAATAATAATAATAATAATAATAATAATAATAATAATAATAATAATAACTTTATTTTTATAACCCGCCCCATCTCCCCAATGGGGACTCGGAGCTCCTTACATGGGGACCAAGCCCGAAAACATACAACAATAAAATGATAAAACAATTATACCAACAATAAAACATCAATATCAATAAAACCATCATAGTAATCAACATATAGCATAAAATATTAAAAGCAGAAGAGTAAAGCAAGGATCTGGGCCAAAGTGCAAAGTACAGTAGAATCTCACTTATCCAACATAAACGGGCCAGCAGAATGTTGGATAAGCGGATATGTTGGATAATAAGGAGCGATTAAGGAAAAGCCTATTAAACATCAAGTTAGGTTATGATTTTACAAATTAAGCACCCAAACATCATGTTATACAACAAATTTGACAGAAAAAGTAGTTCAATACGAAATAATGCTATGTAGTAATTCCTGTATTTACGAATTTAGCACCAAAATATCATGATTTATTGAAAACATTGACTACAAAAATGTGTTGGATAATCCAGAATGTTGGATAAGCAAGTGTTGGATAAGTGAGACTCTACTGTATATCAAATGGGAGAGGTAGTTTCTCAATAAAGTGCAAAATAGTAGTGGCAGAAAAGACCTGTAGTTGGATGGGCAGATAGTTCAACCTAATAGTTAATCGTATTATTTTTCTATGAAGAAGAATTCACATTTATTGTTGAACAAAAAAGGAACATTTATTATATAATGTACAGTAGTTGTCATCACAAACCAACATAACCAGACAAACTGTGAATCCTATCAAGAATTTCCTGTTACTACCATTATTTCCATGTATAACTGATATGTAATAATAATAATAATAATAATAATAATAATAAGTTTATTTGTATCCCACCTCCATCTCCCCCGAAGGGGACTCGGGGCGGCTTACAGCAAAATCAAAATACAAACAATGATAAAATATAAAACATCAGGACAAAAACAAAACCAATAAAAATATACACGATAAGTTAAAAAACACAACGCAGAATTAAAACATCAGGTTAAAAACAATGAGGTTGCAATAGTGGATAAGCAAAGTGTACGGTGCACATTATGGGTAACAAATTCATAAATAGATAAAGTGCATTAGAATCATTTAAGGTCACATTAGGTACGGTAGGGAGGAGTCCTGAGTAATATCAATCAATCAGGAATCGGGAAGAGCGACCAGTGCAAAAGGTCGAGGAGCATAATAATTGTGATGGAAAAAAAGATGATCTTAACCAAAGGCCTGAGTGAAAAGCCAAGTATGTACTAGACATGTCCAAAAAATCGTTTTGAATCGTATATCGGAATTATTTCGGATTGTTCTCGCTTTTTGATACGCATTCCGAGACATTGTCTCACAGCGCAACCAGCAATGTAATTCGAACCATTGTTGGCCCATTCACTAATTGTCTCTTAATGTTTCGTTAATTTTTTTCCCCCCCAAAAATTTTTTAAATATATTTTAAAAAATATTTTTAAATTTTTTTTTTTGTTTCTGCAACCTACCTAGAATGGGAGCTTAGCGCAGCCTAACATGGTTGCCGCTCCCCGGCCAATCAGAAGCTTCCACGATGGACGCACAGGTGGGGGCTAACGTTCTTCCACATGGAAGGTTGCCATACAAGCCCAGTGTGTAGCGATTGCGCATGCGCGTCCGCGATTTTAGAAACATTTAGAACCATTACAAATTTTCGGAAATATCCGAAATTTTGGGGTGAAAAAATCGGAAATACTTTCTATATCAAAGCGCCAGCGCCCCCTACTTTAGAAACGAGAATTGAAACATTTTTTTCATTGATTGGACATGCCTAACATTTACCAATCCTGCATGCTCTGGTGTTCTGTTTGGCAGGCATGCTTCCAAACAAAAACTTTGCTAGGTCTTACTTTCAGGGGAGGCCTTATATTTAGCAATTCAACAAAACCTCTACTAGGTCTTATTTTTCGGGGATGTCTTATTTTCGGGGAAACAGGGTAGTTGTATCTCTACTTGAAGACTCCATCACAACAGGGATCCAGATGACGGATGAAACACTTGGGAACGGCACGGCATCTGGGTTTTCCTCATCTGTCGTGCAATATGTTGCGGAGAGATGGGTAGAAATGGCAAAGCTTTGCGAGAAACAGGGTTCTTCTTACCTGTTTCCTTCTTTGTGGGTTAAACAAGTTGTACAGGTAAAGATCAATATATTGGGGTGCGGAATCTCAGTTGCCTTCCAGCCTAACAAATCTGCTTCCGTGAGCCAGACATGCACATAAGTGAGACAAAACAATTGCAGGACTTTCCGTTTAGTTGTGGATTGATTACAGCACACAATAGATGAACATACTGTATATACTCAAGTATAAGCTGAGGCACCTAATTTTACCACAAAAAACTGGGGAAACGTATTGACTCGAGTATAAGCCGAGGGTGGAAAATGCAGCCGCTACTGGTAAATTTCAAAATGAAATTACAGTAGAGTCTCACTTATCCAACATAAACGGGCCAGCAGAACGTTGGATAAGCGAATATCTTGGATAATCAGGAGGGATTAAGGAAAAGCCTATTAAACATCAAATTAGGTTATGATTTTACAAATTAAGCACCAAAACATCATATTTTACAACAAATCAACAGAAAAAGCAGTTCAATTACACGGTAACGTTATGAAGTAATTAGTTACTGTGTTTACTAATTTAGCACCAAAACATCGCATTGTATTACAGTAGAGTCTCACTTATCCAACATAAACGGGCCGGCAGAACGTTGGATAAGCGAATATCTTGGATAATAAGGAGGGATTAAGGAAAAGCCTATTAAACATCAAATTAGGTTATGATTTTACAAATTAAGCACCAAAACATCATGTTAGACAACCAATTTGGCAGAAAAAGCAGTTCAATACGCAGTAATGCTATGTAGTAATTACTGTATTTATGAATTTAGCACCAAAATATCGCAATGCATTGAAAACATTGACTACAAAAATCCATTGGATAATCCAGAATGTTGGATAAGTGAGTGTTGGATAAGTGAGACTCTACTGTATTTATTTATTTATTTAACTTGTATACCGCTACTCCCAGTTTGGCTCGGAGCGGTTTACAGAAATAGATTAAAACAATACACTTGGCTTTAAAATAACAATAAAAACAATAAAAGTAACAATAAAAGCAACAATAAAAACAGACATAGCCCCGAGTTTTTCACCCATTGAAAGCTTTGAAAACATTGACTACAAAAACATGGGCTACTAACAAATTGACTACAAATAAAGATAGAATTGCATAACATGAACTTAAAGTAGCAACATTGTTGGAAATTAAATCTATAAAAAGGCCAGTCCTTGCTGCCTAGAGAAACAGCTGTGGAGCCAGACTGTGTTGGATAATCCAGAACGTTGGATAAGCGAAGGTTGGATAAGCGAGACTGTACTGTAGATCCCAATGAAATTATATTGAGGCATCAGTAGGTTAAAGGTTTTTGAATATTTACCGTATTTCAAAGTAAAACAGTAAACTAGCTCTGTAAGTGGGAAAGTAGGATCAACAAAAACAATATGGTATTAACAATAACTTAATAATAATAATAATAATAATAATAATAATAATAATAATAATAATAGCAACTTCATTTGGATCCCACCCTATCTCCCCATGGGGACTCAGGCCGGCTTCCAACATAGTAACAGGCAAACATTCAATGCCTATATAAACAATGCAGAGCTAGATATAGATCTATAATTATATATACTAATTTCACATACGCATTTGCCCTGAAACGTTTGCAAATCTTTTCTACATATGTGCATTTCTCTCCTGCAATATTTGCAAGCCCTATATATTTATGTTTATATCTATCTAGAAGTCTAGATATGTGTGTGTGTGCATTTCCCCTGCAATATTTGCAAGCCCTATATATCTATATTCATATCTATCTATCTAGACATCTCTCTCTATGTAGATAATTATATCTGTATAGATTTAGAAAGACTTGCAAACATGTGAGGTGAAAATTCATATATAAAATAATGTATACACATAGATACAGATATACAGGTACATGGAAATCTCTACATATCTATGTGTTTATAGGATTTGCAAGGACTTGCAAACATATGAGGGGGAAATTCATATATAAAATTAATCTAGATAGATAGATACAAATATAAAGGTACATAGGGATTGCAAAGGCTTGCAGGGGAAAATGCCTATGTATCTGTAGCAGAGATTAACAAATATTCCAGGGGAAAATGCTTTTATAAGATTAATGGGTATACAGTAGAGTCTCACTTATCCAAGCTAAACAGGCTGGCAGAACCTTGGATAAACGAATATCTTGGATAATAAGGAGGTTATGATTTTACAAATTAAGCACCAAAACATCATGTTATACAACAAATTTGACAGAAAAAGTAGTTCAATACTCAGTAATGTTATGTTGTAATTACTGTATTTATGAATTTAGCACCAAAATATCATGATGTATTGAAAACATTGCCTACAAAAATGCCTTGGATAAGAACCTTGGATAAGCGAGTCTTGGATAAGTGAGACTCTACTGTATATATATTCTTCTTCCTGATTTGCAAGGGCTTCTTTCCCTTTTCAAAACATTCCCTTGGTTAAGAGCGAGGGAGGCTTTGGAAAAGTAAACACTGATAAGGGAGGGTAAGAGGAGAGCTAAATATGTCATATATTGCAAGTAACGGAAAAGTAAACACTGATAAGGGAGGGTAAGAGGAGAGCTAAATATGTCATATATTGCAAGTAACGGAAAAGTAAACACTGATAAGGGAGGGTAAGAGGAGAGCTAAATATGTCATATATTGCAAGTAACGGAAAAGTAAACACTGATAAGGGAGGGTAAGAGGAGAGCTAAATATGTCATATATTGCAAGTAACGGAAAAGTAAACACTGATAAGGGAGGGTAAGAGGAGAGCTAAATATGTCATATATTGCAAGTAACGGAAAAGTAAACACTGATAAGGGAGGGTAAGAGGAGAGCTAAATATGTCATATATTGCAAGTAACGGAAAAGTAAACACTGATAAGGGAGGGTAAGAGGAGAGCTAAATATGTCATATATTGCAAGTAACGGAAAAGTAAACACTGATAAGGGAGGGTAAGAGGAGAGCTAAATATGTCATATATTGCAAGTAACGGAAAAGTAAACACTGATAAGGGAGGGTAAGAGGAGAGCTAAATATGTCATATATTGCAAGTAACGGAAAAGTAAACACTGATAAGGGAGGGTAAGAGGAGAGCTAAATATGTCATATATTGCAAGTAACGGAAAAGTAAACACTGATAAGGGAGGGTAAGAGGAGAGCTAAATAGATCATATCTTGCAAGCAATGGCCTCCCAGCTCCGCTGCTGGCTTGACCATAAAAAGGGCTGAAAAACTCGGCTTATCTTCGAGTATATATGGTATGAAAATGCTTTATAGGAAAGCATCCATGAGCCTGAGAACTGATCCTCCTAAACTAGACAGTGCCCAACAGTTAGCAAAGTATTTCTGTAAGTGCCGGTTATTGAAGAACACAGTTTGAATACGAGACCCTTTTTGTATTTTCAAAGCAGACTTTCTACTATTGATGCAAACATATGGCTAGAAAACAAGAATAACCACTCTAGGGGCTCAGGATAATATAAAAAGGAAAACTTAGTGTGAAGAGGTATAGAGGCTCAACCCGAGACAGGGCTGAGCCTCTATACCTCTTCTGAGAGTCCTTTTAGGACCAAAAGGCGGGGCTGAGGTGTGGGCGGGGCCTCTTCCCAAGAGCGCGAGACAGGGCTGAGCCTCTGTATACCTCCCCTGAGGCGCTTGTTAGAACACGGGGGTGGGGTATAGAGGTTCAGACCTGTCAGGCACTTGGGAAGAGGCCCCGCCCCCTCCTCTAGCCCCGCCCCATGTCCTGCCAGGCACCGCAGGACAGGGATAGAAGCTCAGCCCTGCCTCAGTGCTCATAACTCCGCCCATCCCAGTCCTGGCCTCCCATTTGTGGCCCCGCCCACCTCCCCTCGCAGCCCTGCATCTTGGACTAGGGGAGAGGCTCAGCCCCGCCCTCTTGAGCAAGAGCCACGCCCACCCCTCTAAGCCACGCCCCCCTTTCCAGGGGACGCTGAGTCATATATTTTCTGGAAAGGAGGCGGCAAGCCAAATAAGTTTGGGAACCACTGGCATAGACAGGAGAAAGAGCAAAGTACTGATTGCATTAATGCAAAAGTATGTAAATAAAAACGCAGTTTGGGAAGGTACATTTAAAGAAAACCAAGTTGCGTTTAGAAAAAAATGCATTCCATATTTCCCCACATCGTTGTCCATTTCCCCACACTTCCTTTTACAATTTATTTTGAGCTGATTGAACACTGGACTGATGCTTGAATTATACATACGTTATATATATATATATATATATATATATATATATATATATATATTCCCCTTTATTCACAACTTTCTGCCACAACTATCACTCAGACACTCGAGCTAGTTGCAAAGCTAGAATGAGGTGTTTCAAACTTCTTAATGTCACTTCTTTCTTTACTGCTCTAAACTGCAGTCACCCTGTGAATTACAATCACAGATTATCTGTTCTTCATCAGGAGACAGACTACCTTAATAACAACATCCCCCTGCACTTATGTGTCGACCAATGACAATCACTGGCGAGCAACCTTTACCGGCTAAATTTGTTTATTGATCGTGTGGAACGGTGCTTTGGGGAGGGAGGTGGGGTTTAAAGAAAATCCATGTGTTATTTATTGTCCACAATTTTAAGAATGTAAAAATATATTAAATTAAAACAATGAAAAGCGCCAGGGTGTGTTTGCTAGCGTTCTTACAGCAAATGGAGATCCCGCAACATCTGTTTTATTTGTTACTATCTTGGGTACCTGGCATTTTACAAAATGGAGAAGGTTGTGGGTGTACTAAAACTCTCATCATGTCAGGTTAATGCCCTTTAATAACACAACCGTTCAATGCTAAGGCTTCCCCGTCTGCGCAGGGTTCCATACTTTGCACTTTAACAACACAACCGTTCAATGCTAAGGCTTCCCCGTCTGCGCAGGGTTCCATACTTTGCACTTTAACAACACAACCGTTCAGTGCTAAGGCTTCCCCGTCTGCGCAGGGTTCCATACTTCGCCCTTTAACAACACAACCGTTCAATGCTAAGGCTTCCCACCAAATGGAACTGCAGAGGAGAATCTACTGAACAAGCCAGGACCTGCCGCATACCAGGACTGTCATCTGTTGAGGAGTTACCAAGGTGGAGGCATTACTTTTCATTCAGCCCTCGTATAAATCTAGTAGAAGGATCCAGAGATCTGTTTAAATGACCAAGGGGCTGGAATTATGCTGCCTAGTTTCTTCAATCTGACAAAGTTTAGAGGCTTCGTTTTGTCTGGATCCAGATTGGCTTGAATGCCAGTCTGCCAGGCAGGAACCCAGTATAGTCTTCCTTATCTAAGTATTGGTCACCACCAACCTCACCAAGTCAACGAGTGAGATATAGTCACGTGCGTTCGATCTTGTATTTAGCATGTGGTCAGTAAAGGACAGATCCTTCAATTGATTGTGAGCTATTTCGATATAACCGGCATGTGATCTTAGAGACAATCATCAGTCAGGTGCTGAACTTGGAGTGAATCCAGACACTTGGCTTTAAAGCACGTAATGGTTCCGGGAAAAGAACCAGTTGCCATTGGCAGCTTAGCACAAATCCTGAAATTGCGTCTAGTCGGTGTGTGCCAGGACAAAGCCATTGTGGGCTTTCCTTTCCCTCTTCCCAATGCTTCATCTCACTGAAAATAATAATAATAATAATAATAATAATAATAATAATAATAATAATAATAATAATAATACAGTTCTAGACACTTGGGAAGTATCCGACATGTGATCCAGTACAACAGTCAGCAGAGTGTCTGCTGTGGACTCATCTTGTTGTGTTAATAATAATAATAATAATAATAATAATAATAATAATAATAATAATAAGTCCCTTGACAAAATTGAAGGAAAAGCTGACAAGGAGAAGACCTGGCTATGGCTCACAAATGGGACCCTGAAGAAGGAGACAGAAGGCCTGATCCTTGCAGCCCAGGAGCAAGACATCAGGACAAAGGCCATTAAAGCCAAGATCGAAAAATCAGCTGATGACCCAAAATGCAGACTGTGCAAGGAAGCTGACGAAACCATTGATCACATCATCAGCTGCTGTAAGAAAATCGCACAGACAGACTACAAACAGAGGCACAACTATGTAGCCCAAATGATTCATTGGAACTTATGCCTCAAGTCCCACCTCCCAGCAGCAAAGAATTGGTGGGATCACAAACCTGCAAAAGTATTGGAAAATGAGCACGCAAAGATACTGTGGGACTTCCGAATCCAGACTGACAAAGTTCTGGAACACAACACACCAGACATCACAGTTGTGGAAAAGAAAAAGGTTTGGATCATTGATGTCGCCATCCCAGGTGACAGTCGCATTGACGAAAAACAACAGGAAAAACTCAGCTACTATCAAGACCTCAAGATTGAACTGCAAAGACTCTGGCAGAAACCAGTGCAGGTGGTCCCGGTGGTGATGGGCACATTGGGTGCCGTGCCAAAAGATCTCAGCCGGCATTTGGAAACAATAGACATTGACAAAATCACCATCTGCCAACTGCAAAAGGCCACCCTGCTGAGATCTGCGCACATCATCCGAAAATACATCACACAGTCCTAGACACTTGGGAAGTGTTCGACTTGTGATATGAAATCCAGCATATCTATCTTGTTTTCTGTGTCATAATAAAATAATAATAATATAATAATAATAATAATAATAATAATAATAATAATAACAACAACAACAACAACAACAACAACAACAACAGCATGCCCTGGCAGAATATGCAAAGCAAAGTGAAGAACCTGCTTTGATTGAAGTCAAAAATCAGAAACTCCTCAAAGCACAGCAGACAAAAAACCAGTACAAGAAAACCGCACTACAAACTAGAGCTGACAGCTGGCACAACAAAACATTGCATGGAAAGTTCCTTGACAAAATTGATACTGTGGGACTTCCAAATCCAGACTGACAAAGTTCTGGAACACAACACACCAGACATCACAGTTGTGGAAAAGAAAAAGGTTTGGATCATTATCATCAAGGTTTGGAACACATTACACGGTTATTTGGCCAACCTCAAGGCATCTGATAGCCATCCATTACTTCTTCGTTATGGTCTGCACAACCGATAGGCATCTGGGTTGGTCCCAGGTGAATGAGGAAGGAAACCTGTCCTTTCCCAATGTGTGTGTGTATATATATATGCACTTGTGTCTCAATGACAAACAAATGGCTCATTGCTCTTTTTCAGAGGTGGGCAAATTGCATGTTCACAACCAACGACACACTTTTTCTGTCCAAAAAATTGCCTCCAGGTGTAACAAAAGTTACCCATTAAATGGGTTTTAAGTCCTCCCTGTGCCGTATAACATAAAACAATACCAATTTTTGAGAACCAGAAGTTGAGGCTGTGCACACGTTGCTTTACGAAGTTAATTATATGGGCAGAGAGATCCCCCTAGCGGTCATCCTATCAAATTCTAATCAAAACAAATGATAAATAAATAAATGCATTATCCATTCCAAAACCCATAATACTGTACTCCAAAATGCTTCACATGGATGGCTGAGATAATGACACCTTTGTTTTCTGATGGATCAATGCACACAAATGTTGTTCACTGCAAAAAAAAATTAAGCCTAAGATGCATAAAATTATCTTTAGACAATGTGTATAAAAGGTGCATATTGAATTATCTTTCAATAACATCTGGTAGAGCAGGCATGGGTAAATGTTGATCATATCCTCAGCTGCTGTAAGAAAATCACACAGACAGACTACAAACAGAGGCACAACTATGTGGCCCAAATGATTCATTGGAACTTATGCCTCAAGTACCACCTCCCAGCAGCAAAGAACTGGTGGGATCACAAACCTGCAAAAGTCTTGGAAAATGAGCACGCAAAGATACTCTGGGACTTCCGAATCCAGACTGACAAAGTTCTGGAACACAACACACCAGACATCAAAAAAAACACACCAGTTGTGGAAAAGAAAAAGGTTTGATCATTGATGTTGCCATCCCAGGTGACAGTCGCATTGACGAAAAACAACAGGAAAAACTCAGCCTCTATCAGGACCTCAAGATTGAACTTCAAAGACTCTGGCAGAAACCAGTGCAGGTGGTTCCAGTGGTGATCGGCACATTGGGTGCCGTGCCAAAAGATCTCAGCCGGCATTTGGAAACAATAGACATTGACAAAATCACAATCTGCCAACTGCAAAAGGCCACCCTACCGGGATCTGCACACATCATCGGAAAATACTTCACAGAGTCCTAGACACTTGGGAAGTGTTCGACTTGTGATTTTGTGATACGAAATCCAGCATATCTATCTTGTTTGTTGTGTCATAATAAAATAATAATAAAAACTTAATTTGTACCCTGTCCTATCTCCCCATGGGGACTCAGGCCAGCTTCCAACAAAGTAACAAGCAAACATTCAATACCTATATAAACAATGCAGAGCTAGATATAAATCTGTAATTATATATATTAATTTCACATATGCATTTCCCCCTGAAACATTTGCAAATCTTCTCTACATATGTGCATTTCCCTCCTGCAATATTTGCAAGCCCTATATATCTATATTCATATCTATCTAGAAATCTCTATATGTCTGTGTGCATTTTCCCCTGCAATATTTGCAAGCCCTATATATCTATATTCATATCTATCTTTCTATCTATCTAGACATCTCTCTATATATAGATAATTATATCTGTATAGATTTGGAAAGACTTGCAAACACGTGAGGCAAAAATTCATATATAAAATAATGTATACACATAGATACAGATATACAGGTACATCGAAATCTCTAGATATCTATATGTATATAGGATTCGCAAAGACTTGTAAACATATGAGGGGGAGATTCATATAAAATTAAAATATATAGATAAAATTCATATATTTTATTCATATAAAATTAAAATATATAGAGGTTGTGAGACATACCTCACAACCTGTGAGGATGCCTGCCATTGATGTGGGTGAAACGTCAAAAGAGAATACTTCTGGAACATGGCCACACAGCCCGAAAGACATACAACAACCCAATATATAGATAGATAGATATAAATATAGAGGTACATAGGGATTGCAATGGCTTGCAGGGGAAATGCCTATATATCTGTAGTAGATTAACAAATATTTCAAGGAAAGATGCTTTTATAAGATTTATGAGTATATATATATTCTTCTTCCTGACTTGCAAGGGCTTCTTTCCCTTTTCAAAACATTCCCTTGGTTAAGAGCGAGGGAGGCTTTGCAAAAGTAAACACTGATAAGGGAGGGTAAGATGAGAGATAAATATATCATATATTGCAAGCAGAGGCCTCCAGGCTTGACCTTGACCCGATTATAAGCCGGGCTGAAAAACCAGCGTATCTTCGAGTATATATGGTATATTTTCTGGCCAACACATATGTTGTTGTTGTTGTTGTTGTTGTTATTATTATTATTATTATTATTATTATTATTATTATTATTATTATTATTATTTCATTTCTATCCTGCTTTTCTCCTGTGGGTGGGATTCAAAGTGGCATACAGTATATAAAATCCATACAAATACATTGAACAGCAATACATAATCAATTAAAACATCATATCCCGATTAAATCCCAATTAAGATCTCAAATAAAACAATTTTATTAACAGTAAGCACCATATTAAAGATATCCATAAGTTACGTTGGTGTCTCAAATGTTAGACTGGGCACAAGACCATTCCTAAACTGGTGGTGACCTCCCAAAAAACCATTGCCCTAGAAGAGGAGTAGAAGCGACTTCTGCCCAAGCTCATCCTGCATGACAGCTGCCCACAGGTTCACCAGAACCTTCTACCAAGCTACCAAGGATGGATCCAAGTCAGATTTCGGAGTCATTTTGGGAAGAATTTGGACAGATGGACGTGGCTGTGCTCCCTACTCAGCTCTCCTTCTTCACCAACTTGCAAAAAAGAGTCATCTTCCAGCAATGGCACCCGATGGAGCCCAAATCCAAACCTGACCATCCAGAACTCAGAGGGAGCCATATGGACTTTCTCCTGGAGGAATCTTCTTTGGCAGAAGAGGAAGAAGATGAGCTCCTGAGTTCTTGCTCTTCCCTGGCATCGTTGGAGAGCCAGGAGCTGGAGTCTTTCTCGGAAGAAGAAGGAAGAGGAGGAGGAGGAGGAGAAGGAGGAGAAGGAGAAGGAGAAGGAGAAGGAGAAGGAGAAGGAGAAGGAGAAGGAAGAGAAGGAGGAGAAGGAGAAGAAGGACAAGGACAAGGAGAAGGACAAGGACAAGGAGAAAAAGGAGAAGGACAAGGACAAAGACAAGGACAAGGAGAAGGACAAGGAGAAGGAGAAGAAGGACAAGGACAAGGAGGAGAAGGAGAAGGAGAAGGAGAAGGATAAGGAGAAGAAGTAGTTGTGGTAGAGGAGGAAGATGACAACCAAGACGTCAGTTCCTCCTTCAGGTCCTCGGAAAGCATCCACTGGTCCCAAGAAGCTCAGGTGCTTCCATTGTACCTGACTCTGTGAGAGAAACTGGAAAAACACCAGCTCATGAAGAAGCGATAGGAACTGCATAGGAGAAGACTCCTAAGAACGCTTAGATCTATGGTAGTGGCTCTGAGAACCTTTGTGTTCACAGAGGAGGGTGATTTTGGAGTGAAGAGTGAAGTCTTCCATAGCTACCAAGGATGGATCCAAGTCAGATTTCGGAGTCATTTTGGGAAGAAGTCACTCCAGACGGCACAGGTCTCGGGTGTCAGGGAGGCCCTCATTCCTCAACTTGTAGGAGCACAAGTGTCGGGTTCACTTTCACAGAAACCCTGCTGTTCAATGGCCAGGAAGCCCAGATGGAGCTGGGATGGCACGTCAGAAGGAAGACACTGAAGCCCTGGAGAAGATGGTGCTCCACTTGGAGAAGAAGGGTATGGAGATCCAACTGGCCTTGACCCAACCATCCTGGCCCAGGAAGCCCAGATGGAGCTGGGATGGCACGTCAGAAGGAAGACACTGAAGCCCTGGAGAAGATGGTGCTCCACTTGGAGAAGAAGGGTATGGAGATCCAACTGGCCTTGACCCAACCATCCTGGCCCAGGAAGCCCAGATGGAGCTGGGATGGCACGTCAGAAGGAAGACACTGAAGCCCTGGAGAAGATGGTGCTCCACTTGGAGAAGAAGGGTATGGAGATCCAACTGGCCTTGACCCAACCATCCTGGCCCAGGAAGCCCAGATGGAGCTGGGATGGCACGTCAGAAGGAAGACACTGAAGCCCTGGAGAAGATGGTGCTCCACTTGGAGAAGAAGGGTATGGAGATCCAACTGGCCTTGACCCAACCATCCTGGCCCAGGAAGCCCAGATGGAGCTGGGATGGCACGTCAGAAGGAAGACACTGAAGCCCTGGAGAAGATGGTGCTCCACTTGGAGAAGAAGGATGTGGAGGTCCAACTGGCCTTGACCCAACCATCCTGGCAATGTCCCTCACCCCTATTGAGGCAGCCTTTGCCCCTGGCCAGAGATGCCACAAACCACGAAGCCACTCCCTAACCGTTGGACGTCAGGAGGACATTCTGCAGTGCGAAGCCCTGGAGAAGATGGTGCTCCACTTGGAGAAGAAGGGTGTGGAGGTCCAACTGGCTTTGACCCAACCATCCTGGCCATGCCGCTCACCCCTACTGAGGCAGCCTTTGCCCCAAAGGATCTTCCCTGGCCAGAGATGTCCCAAACCGAGAAACCACTCCCTAATCGTTGGGCGTCAGGAGGACATGCTGCGGTATGAAGCCCTGGAGAAGATGGTGCTCCACTTGGTGAAGAAGGGTGTGGAGGTCCAACTGGGAGTCTCTCTGGCCTTAAACCAACCATCCTGGCAATGTCCCTCACCCCTCTTGAGGCAGCCTTTACCCCAAAGGATCTTCTAACATTCAAGCCTGAGTCAGTCTGTGGTCAGGAAAGGCTGGTTCTAAGGTATTGAAAATCAGGAAAGTTCAGGTTCTAGCCTGTGTTATTTTAAATAGGTCAAGTGACTTATTTAAGTTAGTAGTAGAGTTTGAGTAACAAAGGGAAGGAAATCCCAGTAGAAGTCTGTAGTGATCAGTTAAGATAAGAAACATCAGTTGGAAGGAAAAAAGTTTAAACTGCTTAAAGGAAGAAATAGTCCTCTTGAGAGTTGTTTCATAGAATGTTATCATTGGAACAATTAAAGAAGTGTACCACTAAGAGAGAAGCAACATTGAAACCGTTAAGCATATGTACATCAATAAACTTGTTACTGTTTTCTAACATTCAAGCCTCTAGTACATACATTTCAAGTCAAGCTATGCTACACTTTTAAAAGGGAAAAATATCTCCCTGCATCCTTGGTGGTCACGACATTGCAGAGCCAAATGG
The DNA here is from genome assembly GCF_035594765.1 of Anolis carolinensis. Classification (NCBI taxonomy): domain Eukaryota; kingdom Metazoa; phylum Chordata; class Lepidosauria; order Squamata; family Anolidae; genus Anolis; species Anolis carolinensis. Next base: position 16,467,251 of record NW_026943824.1, on the reverse strand, counting down.
AAGGAGGGCTCCTCAAGGTCTTCCAGGCCATGGGGAGACTCCAGGCAAAGGCCCCAGAGAGCTCCAGGGAGGGAGCATGGCCATCGAGGACCTCCGGACCAGAGAACCCCAAAACGAGGGCCGGAGAGGAGGAACGACACCCTGATAGGGACCCCACCAAAACCATTGAAGGAGCCTGTGGTGAAGTGTGGATTTTTGTTTACAGTTATGTTTAATTGTAGGTAGAGGTTTTTTAAAAGCTAAGTATTTGCGTTGGCATTGCTTGGAAGATTGGTAGCCATTTCAGCACTCTGAGGCAGGTTGCCATAGAAACGAGGGCGGAGCCAACTGCTGTTCAGTAAGAGAGGGCAAATTTTGAAAAAGAGTCAGTCTGTGGTCAGGGAACCACAGGGAAGGCTGGTTCTAAGGTATTGAGAATTGGGAAAGTTCAGGTTCTAGCCTGTGTTGTTTTAAATAGGTCAAGTGACTTATTTAAGTTAGTAGTAGAGTTTGAGTAACAAAGGGAAGGCAATCCCAGTAGAAGTCTGTAGTGATCAGTTAAGATAAGAAACATCAGTTGGAAGGGAAAAAGTTTAAACTGCTTAAAGGAAGAAATAGTCCTCTTGAGAGTTGTTTCAGCGAATGTTATCATTGGAACCATTAAAGAAGTGTACCACTAAGAGAGAAGCAACATTGAAACCATTAAGCATATGTACATCAATAAACTTGTTACCGTTTTCTAACATTCAAGCCTCTAGTTCATACATTTTAGGTCAAGCTACGCTACACTTTTAAAAGGGAAAAACATCTCCCTGCATCCTTGGTGGTCACGACGTCTTCGCATTGTCTTGTTCCTGCTTTGATATCCACGATCTCCTAGTGACTGGGGAACTTGTTATTCAGCCTTGCTTCCTTGTTGTTCCCCGTTCAAACTTCCCAACAGTTTGAGTGTGTTTCGGTTTTTGGACTTTGGACAATAATATTGGACATTTTCCTTCATCTTTTTGGACTTATTCATACCTTTCCACAAAGGACTATTTCCCACGCATCCCTTCTGCTTATGCATTCCTGAATTTATATTGGCTTTAATAAAGATATTATATGATTATTGGTCTCTGTCTAGTTTCCAGTGTTCACGCTGCCTTGGGGTGCAACAAACCAGGAAGCTACAAAGGTGCGCCCCATTTATGGCAGCCAGTATAGGAAAGAAAATGGGGCAAGGGAGAGGAAAGGGGTCCAGTTTGACCAGCAAGAGACCTGATCCAAATGCAGGGAAGCTCAGAAGCAAGGAAGAGAAGCATACGTGTAATTAAGAGTGTATATAGTAGGGTTGTCCAAAAAAATCGTTTTGATTCTTATATCGGAATTATTTCGGATTGTTCTCGCTTTTTGAATTGAGTTCCGAGACGTTGTCCCTGGGCGCAACCAGCAATGTAATTTGAACCATTGTTGGCCCATTCTCTAAATGTGTCTTAATGTTAAACTTTTTCCCCAAAAAATCATAAAAGACAGGAAATGTTCTGCAATTTGTTGAGCAAAGACTGTTGAATGTGATCTCCCACTGTACCAAATTTGATGAGGATAGCTCAAGAAATGAGGGCGGGAGAGCCCTGTAAAAGTCCCCCCCCCCCAGTTTCCTTTTTTTTTTTGGCGACTGCGCATGCGCGTCCGCCATTTTAGAAACATTTAGAATCATTACGAATTTTCGGAAATATCCGAAATTTTTGGGTAAAAAATTCAGAAATACTATATCGAAGCCCGGAAACCTCTACTTTAGAAACAAGAATTGAAACATTTTTTCCATCGATCGGACATGCCTAGTATATAGTTCATAAGTAAATCAGCGCGTGTATATAGAATGTATGTGGAGTGTGCATAGAGTATGTCCAGGGAACAGCGAGGCGAGTGCAATAACGCAACCTGACAAGTAAATAGGGCTGCCTCAGCTGGACGGTGGGAAGGTTGTGGGAGGCTTTTCTTTTTTCAAAAAGAAATAAATAAAAAGCATCTCCTGCGGCAATGGACTCTGACCTTTTGTGGCGCTGTTGTTGCTTTTATCACCGAAGTAAACAAACAGGCCAACCTGGCCCCTGGCACCGATTCACCTTTGCGGCGCTGAAGTCCTGTCAAGGGCTGTTTGGGAGCCACCCCCACGCCCCGGGCGACGCCTCCGCTCCGGGTGGGACGCAAAAGGGACCCTCCGCGATCTTGGGGCTCTGTTTTGCTTTCCCCATTTTGTCAAGGTGATGCATGCCATATGCCAGCATATATGGAAAACACAAGAATGGCCATCAGATTGGAAAAAATCAATTTACATCCCCATATCAAAAAAGGGAAATGCTAAAGAATGTTCAAACTTCAATACAGTGGCCCTTATTTCCCATGCCAGGAAGGTAATGCTCAAGATCCTGCAAGGAAGACTCCAGCAAGACATGGAGCGAGAGTTGCCAGATGTCCAAGCTGGGTTCAGAAAAGGCAGAGGAACCAGAGACCAAATTGCCAATATCCCAATGCTGGATCATGGAGGAAGCCAGGGAGTTTCAGAAAAACATCGACTTCTGCTTTATTGACTATCTAAAGCAGGGGTCCCCAAACTAAGGCCCGGGGGCCGGATGCGGCCCTCCAAGGTCATTGACCTGGCCCCTGTCCTAAACTTTAGACTTAGGGTTGACCTAAGTCTACCTGTTCTTTGGAGGTCTCTTTCCTTACCGAAGGTCTTATGAAATCATCTAGATGGTCTTTGAAGGTCTCTTAGCTACGGCCTTATGAGACCATCTAGATGGCTTTTGGAGGTCACTTTCCTTACTCATAGTCCTATGAGACCATCTAGATGGATTTTGGAGGTCACTTTCCTTACTTATGGTCCTATGAGACCATCTAGATGGCTTTTGGAGGTCACTTTCCTTACTTATGGTCCTATGAGACCATCTAGATGGCTTTTGGAGGTCACTTTCCTTACTTATGGTCCTATGAGACCATCTAGATGGCTTTTGGAGGTCACTTTCCTTACTTATGGTCCTATGAGACCATCTAGATGGCTTTTGGAGGTCACTTTCCTTACTTATGGTCCTATGAGACCATCTAGATGGCTTTTGGAGGTCACTTTCCTTACTTATGGTCCTATGAGACCGCCTAGATGGTCTTTGAGGGTCCCTTTCCTTACCTATGGTTTTATGAGATTGTCTAGATGGCCTTTGGAGGCCCCTTTCCATATCTATGGTCTTATAAAACCATCTAGATGGTCTTTGGAGGTCTCTTTGCTTACCTATGGTCTTATGAGATCGTCTAGATCAGGGGTCCACAAACTAAGGCCCATGGGCCGGATGTGGCCCTCCAAGGTCATTGACCTGGCCTCTGTCCTAAACTTTAGACTTAGGGTTGGCCTAAGTCTGAAATGACTTGAAGGCAAACAACAACAACAATCCTAATTTTCGACTATTTCATCATAGTCTGCCCCCCTAACAGTCTGAGGGGCTGTGAATTGGCCCTCCACTTAATAATAATAATATAATAATAACTTTATTTTTATACCCCGCCCATCTCCCCGAAGGGACTTGGGGCAGCTTACATTGGGCCTGGCCCGATAAAACAAACATATAACAGTAACAAAGCAATAAAACAATTATCCCAGTAAAAAACATCACTTAAAACTTAAAAAGTTTGAGGACCCCTATCTTGTTTGCTGTGATAGGTTATGATTTTACAAATTAAGCACCAAAACATCATGTTATACAACAAATTTGACAGAAAAAGTAGTTCAATACGCAGTAATGTTATGTTGTAATTACTGTATTTACAAAATTAGCACCAAAATATCACGTTATATTGAAAACACTGACTACAAAAATGCGTTGGATAATCCAGAACGTTGGATAAGCGAGTGTTGGATAAGTGAGACTCTACTGTATGTATGTATGTATGCGGCAGAGTATGTGGCAGCTTTCTGATTGGCCGCCACTTTCACAGGCCACTGTGACCGCCAGGAAGGACGGACCAGGACCAAACTTTCCACACATAACCCCCATGACCCATTTTATGTCCTGGTGTCGTTTGGGGACGATGGGCCATGGATGATGGGATTTGCAGTACTTTCGATCGCTTTGGCTCCCACAGATCACTGCCATGCCCACAAGTGACGGAACTGGACCAAACTTGGCAGACACAGCTCCCATGACCCCCTTTACATCCTGGTTGGTTTGGCGGAGGACAGACCAAGTATGATGGGACTTGCAGTACCTTCACTCACTTCCCGACACCACTACAACTGCCAGGAATAACAGAATTGAACCAAACTTGGCACACATAGCCCATATGACACAGTTTACATGCTGCTGCAGTTTGGGGTAGGACAGACCAAGGATTATGGGATTTGCAGTACCTTCACCCGATTCACCTCCCACAGACCATTGCGACCCCCACAAATGACACAACTGGACCAAACTTGGAACAAAGATGCAATGTGGCCCACTTTATGCCCTGGTGTGGTGTGGAGAAGGATGTACCATGGATGATGGGACTTGCAGTACCTTCACTAACTTCCTGAGACTGCCATGACTCACACCAATGACTGATCAACACCCAGCTTGGCACACAGAGCCCCAATGACCCCCTCTACATCCTGGTGCAGTTTGGGGGACATGTACCACGGACAATGGGATTTGCAGTATCTTCACTCACTTCCCGAGACCACTACCACCCCCACCAATGATCAATTATCAAGTCCAAACTTGGCACATAGAGCCCTCATGACCCACTCTACATCCTGGTGCGGTTTGGAAGAGCTTGGACCATGGATGATGGGACTTGCAGTACCTTCCCTCACTTCCCAAGACCATTGCGAACCCCACCAATGTCTCATCAAGACCAAACTTGGCACATAGAGCCCCCATCACCTACTCTACACCCTGGCGATGTTTGGAGGGGGATGGAACGATGGGACTTGCATATGAGAGTTGTAGTTCACCTGCACCCACTGATCTCAGCTGACATTAGGTTTTGGATCACAGGAAAACAATGCCTTTCTCAAATGACCCGGGCACCGCTAGTTGTCTATATAAAAGGCTAACATGATATATGCAGAGGCAAAGCTATATATGCAAAAGTTAACTATTTTCTGGCTTACAGTCCCTTCAGTAAGATCCTAGATCAGGGGTCCCCAAACTAAGGCCCGGGGGCCGGATGCGGCCCTCCGAGGTCATTTACCTGGCCCCCCGCCCTCAGTTTTATAATATAATATATTGTATATACATATAATATTGATAATAATATTATAATGTAATACAATATAACACTAATAATAATACCATATAATAATATTGATTATATATTCTATATTACATATAATATTACTAATAATATTACAGTATAGTGGTATAGTTCAATATAGTAATATATAATGCTAATATTGTGCTATGCTAATAATATAATATATTGTATGTACATATAATTTGTAAGCCACTCTGAGTCCCCTTTCGAGTGAGAAGGGTGTGATACAAATGTAGTAAATAAATGCAATAAATAAATAATAAATAAATACATTTTAGACTTAGGCTCGCCCAAAGTCTGAAATGACTTGAAGGCACACAACAGCAACAACAACAACAACAACAACCCTAATTAACTTGACTATCTCATTGGCCAGAAGCAGGACCACACTTCCCATTGAAATCCTGATAAATGTATGTTGGTTAAAATTGTTTTTATTTTTAAATATTGTATTGTTCTTTCGTAGTTGTTGTTGTTGTTGTTTTTGCACTACAAATAAGACATATGCAGTGTGCATCAGAATTTGTTTGTATTTTTTTTCAAATGATAATCCGGCCCCTCAACAGTCAGATGGATTGTGGACCGGCCCTCGGCTTAAAAAGTTTGAGGACCCTTGATCCTAGATAGTGGCGACCCCGCAGCAATGTCTCCAGCCGCAAATTCTGCCCAGTGATCTTGGGCATATCTATTGCCTCACAGCCTGAACTATCTCACCGTGTTTTTAAAAGAACATTTTTTAAAGCAGAGAGACTGTGTCAAGAAGGGTTTTTGCAGGGGAGTATTGAACTAGACAGCATTTGTTCTTTCAAATGATAGTTTTGTTCTTCTTTTTTTCCCCGGTATCCTCACTAAAGTGCTTCTAAGCATTTGCAGAAAGCCTTTCCCCTGACAAAACTGTCACTTTCCCCCCTGCAAAAAGGGACCTTAGGACAGGACTCCTGAATATGTGCAGAGTGACCTTTTCCGTTATTAAAGAGTCCCCATCTCCGGTTTCGGATTTAAGGACCACATTCCAAAAGGGCAACTCTGCTCTGCAGAACTCTGCGGACAAATTGATATTTTTATTTTATATGAACGCTTTTTTGTGGTCAGGTATATGCCTGTATATGCCTCCACGCAGGCACTGAATGCAATGGGAAAATTAATTAATTGGCTATTTCCAAAAAATATATATAAGTTTTCCCCAAAATAGCAGTTTTTCTCACAATCTTTGACTGTCCCGTCTGGGTTTAGGAGGTCTCTTATCAATTTCATTCAATTATGTTTTAAATTTGTTATCACTTTGCCAAATATTAATTCTTTTTTATTGTCTAAGAACCCTATCAGGGATATACCGTATATACTCGAGTATAAAAAAGACCCCCTCGGCTTATACTCAGGTGAGGATCCTGGTTGGCTTATATTCGGGTCAGCTTATACTTGAGTATATATGGTACATTTATTATTTTTCTCTATTATTATTGGCATTATTACATTTATTATTATACTATTATTAATTATTGTTATAACATTTATTATTGTACTCCATTATTATTGTTACTATTACATTTATTTTACTCTATTTTTATTATTGTATTATTAATGCATTTATTGTTTCACTCTTATTGTTATTATATTTATTGTTTTACTCTATTACAGTAGTCTCGCTTAGCCAACGTAAACGGGCCATCAGAACGTTGGATAAGCGTATATGTTGGATAATAAGGAGGGATTAAGGAAAAGCCTATTAAACATCAAATTAGGTTGTGATTTTACAAATTAAGGACAAAAACATCATGTTATACAACAAATTTGACAGAAAAAGTAGTTCAATACACAGTAATGCTATGTAGTAATTACTGTATTTACTAATTTAGCACCAAAATATCATGATGTATTCAAAACATTGACTACTAAAAGGCAGACTGCGTTGGATAATCCAGAACATTGGATAAGCGAATGTTGGATAAGTGAGACTCTACTTTATTATTTTTCTCTATTATTATTGGTATTATTACATTTATTGTTTTACTCTTATTAATTATTATTACATTTATTATTGTACTCTGTTATTATTATTGTTACCATTACATTTACTTTACTCTATTTTTATTACTGTATTATTAATGCATTTATTGTTTCCCTCTGATATTATTGTTATTATATTTATTGTTTTACTCTATTATTACATTTGTCATTTTACTATATTTATTATTATTATTACATTTATTATTTTACTCTGTCATTATTAAAATGATATATAAACCCATTTACAATGAAGAAGATGAGACTAATGATTTAATCAGAGTTGGACAGTCTTAACATAAATTAGAGTTTTATGTAAATATTCAAAAACATTGAACCTATAGATGCCTCAATTAATGTAATTTTATTGGTACAGTAGAGTCTCACTTATCCAACACTCGCTTATCCAACGTTCTGGATTATCCAACGCATTTTTGTAGTCAATGTTTTCAATACATCATGATATTTTGGTGCTAAATTCGTAAATACAGTGATTACAACATAACATTACTGCGTATTGAACTACTTTTTCTGTCAAATTTGTTGTATAACATGATGTTTTGGTGCATAATTTGTAAAATTATAATCTAATTTGATGTTTAATAGGCTTTTCCTTAATCCCTCCTTATTATCCAACATATTCGCTTAGCCAACGTTCTGCCTGCCCGTTTAAGTTGGATAAGCGAGACTCTACTGTATTACATTTATTATTGTACTCTATTATTATTGTTACTATTACATTTATTTTACTCTATTTTTATTACTGTATTATGAATGCATTTATTGTTTCACTCTGATATTATTGTTATTATATTTATTGTAAATAATATAATGTAATGTATTATAATAATATAATATAATATAATGCCCCATGTAAGCCGCCCCGAGTTCCCGTTGGGGAGATGGTGGCGGGGTATAAATAAAGTTTATTATTATTATTATTATTATTATTATTATTATTATTATTTTACTGGAGAAATTATTCTGTTTTGCCAGTATTGCACCACCTAATATCCGCCTGGAAGTAGTAGCCACCAATGAAAGGCCCAAGGCAGTGACATCTCCGGCCCATCCTCTGTTCAGATATCACAGAGATACCCTGTTTCCCCTAAAATAAGACATCCCCAGAAAATAAGACCTAGTAGAGGTTTTGCTGAATTGCTAAATATAAGGCCTCCCCTGAAAGTAAGACCTAGCAAAGTTTTTGTTTTGGAAGCATGCCCGCTGAACAAAACATTACAGCATGCACGATCGGTAAACATATGTACCATAGATTGTTGTACATGCAAATAGTGGTAGTAACAAGAAATTCTTGATAGGATTCACAGTTTGTCTGGTTATGCTGGTTTGTGATGACAACTACTGTACAGTATATAATCAATGTTCATTTTTTTGTTCAACAATAAATGTGAATTCTTCTTCATGGAAAAATAAGACATCCCCTGAAAATAAGACCTAGCGCATCTTTTGGAGCAAAAATTAATATAAGACACTGTCTTATTTTCGGGGAAACACGGTATGCACAGGAACACCTCAGCAAGCGAGAGTCCAAAAGTGGCAGGCTAAAATCCAGAACCTCAACCAGTGGCTGATACCTGGATTGGAAACCCCCCTGAGCACACAGTAGACTGGGCGACTGGGAAGGTGCTAAACAGACTGCATTCTGGCATCACGAGATGCAGAGCCAACCTTAAGAAATGGGGCCACAAAGTGGAGCCTATGATGAAGGGACCATAAGCCAGAAAATAGTAAACGTTTGCCTCTGTAGCTTTGCCTGTGTACATGCCCCTCCCTTCCTGTGAGCTGGTGCCTTTCTCCAGGAAGTTCCAAGGAGAGAAGAAAGCTCAGAGTAAACAAGTCAGGTCACCTTCAAAGGGTCCTGGCTCAGGAGGGAAATCAAGCAGAAAACCCAGTCTCGTGAGAGATGCAAAAACGAAAGTTTATTTTCACCACAGCTGTGAGAAGGCGACAGCTGTACATACCCCAGAGGGCTGTGCCATGCAAATGGCCATCGCAAAAGCATATCGCAGCAAACAAAGAATTTATATCTTTTGTGTTGTCGAAGGCTTTCATGGCCAGGATCACAGGGTTGTTGTATGTCTTTCGGGCTGTGTGGCCATGTTCCAGAAGCATTCTCTCCTGACGTTTCGCCCACATCTATGGCAGGCATCCTCAGAGGTTGTGAGGTATGGAGAAAACTAAGCAAAGAGGTTAATATATATCTGGAAAAACTAAGGACCAGGAAAGCACATCTACTGTGCTCCCTGACCTTCCTTCTACGCTGCAGAGACACAGATACCATCCCACAATTTCTTGCAGCCAAAAGGACCTTCAAAACACCCACAGATATATATTAACCTCTTTGCTTAGTTTTCTCCATACCTCACAACCTCTGAGGATGCCGGCCATAGATGTGGGCGAAACGTCAGGAGAGAATGCTTCTGGAACATGGCCACACAGCCCGAAAGACATACAACAACCCTATTTATATCTTTTGCTTATCTAAAATTGACCAATGGCTGAGGGTCTTCCCCGCTTTCCACACCTATAATAATAAAACTTTATTTATACCCCGCCACCATCTCCCCAACGGGGACTCGGGGCCATGCCCAGCACAATACAATATAACAAAATATAAAAGAACAACACATCATAACACATTAAACAATACAATAGATAATAATATACATTACAACGCAAAATCAGGGAAGCATAAAAACAAGGGCGGTCCACATGAACACTAAGTTAAAACTCGGGGTGAGAAAGAAATAAGAATAAAAACCATAAAGCAGGGGTCCCCAAACTTTTTAATCCGAGGGCCGGCCCACAATCCTTCAGACTGTTGAGGGGCCGGATTATCATTTGGAAAAAACAAAAACAAACAAATTCCGATGCACACTGCACATGTCTTATTTGTAGTGCAAAAACAACAACAACAACAACAACAAGAACAATGAAAGAACAATACAATATTTAAAAATAAAAACAATTTTAACTCAACATACATTTATCAGGATTTCAGTGGAAAGTGTGCTCCTGCTTCTGGCCAATGAGATAGTCAAGTTAATTAGGGTTGTTGTTGTTGTTGTTGTTGTTGTTGTTGTTGTTGTTGTTGTTGTGTGCCTTCAAGTCATTTCAGACTTTGGGCGAGCTTAAGTCTAAAATGTATTTATTTATTATTTATTTATTTACTGCATTTATTTACTATATTTGTATCACACCCTTCTCACCCCAAAGGGGACTCAGAATGGCTTACAAATTATATGTACATACAATATGTTATATTATTAGCATAGCACAATATTAGCATTATATATTACTATATTGAACTATACCACTATACTGTAATATTATTAGTAATATTATATGTAATATAGAATATAGATTATTATACGGTATTATTATTAGTGTTATTTTGTATTACATTATAATATTATTATCAATATTACATGTATATACAATATATTATATTATTAGCATAGCATAATATTAGCATTATATATTACTATATTGAACTATACCACTATACTGTAATATTATTAGTAATATTATATGTAATATAGAATATAGATTATTATACGGTATTATTATTAGTGTTATTTTGTATTACATTATAATATTATTATCAATATTATATGTATATACAATATATTATATTATTAGCATAGCATAATATTAGCATTATATATTACTATATTGAACTATACCACTATACTGTAATATTATTAGTAATATTATATGTAATATAGAATATATATTATTATACGGTATTATTATTAGTGTTATTTTGTATTACATTATAATATTATTATCAATATTATATGTATATACAATATATTATATTATTAGCATAGCATAATATTAGCATTATATATTACTATATTGAACTATACCACTATACTGTAATATTATTAGTAATATTATATGTAATATAGAATATATATTATTATACGGTATTATTATTAGTGTTATTTTGTATTACATTATAATATTATTATCAATATTACATGTATATACAATATATTATATTATTAGCATAGCATAATATTAGCATTATATATTACTATATTGAACTATACCACTATACTGTAATATTATTAGTAATATTATATGTAATATAGAATATATATTATTATACGGTATTATTATTAGTGTTATTTTGTATTACATTATAATATTATTATCAATATTACATGTATATACAATATATTATATTATTAGCATAGCATAATATTAGCATTATATATTACTATATTGAACTATACCACTATACTGTAATATTATTAGTAATATTATATGTAATATAGAATATATATTATTATACGGTATTATTATTAGTGTTATTTTGTATTACATTATAATATTATTATCAATATTACATGTATATACAATATATTATATTATTAGCATAGCATAATATTAGCATTATATATTACTATATTGAACTATACCACTATACTGTAATATTATTAGTAATATTATATGTAATATAGAATATATATTATTATACGGTATTATTATTAGTGTTATTTTGTATTACATTATAATATTATTATCAATATTACATGTATATACAATATATTATATTATTAGCATAGCATAATATTAGCATTATATATTACTATATTGAACTATACCACTATACTGTAATATTATTAGTAATATTATATGTAATATAGAATATATATTATTATACGGTATTATTATTAGTGTTATTTTGTATTACATTATAATATTATTATCAATATTATATGTATATACAATATATTATATTATAAAACTGAGGGCGGGGGCCAGGTAAATGACCTCGGAGGGCCGCATCCGGCCCCCGGGCCTTAGTTTGGGGACCCCTGCCATAAAGCCACCTACTGTGGCATAAGCGAGACTCTACTGTAGTTTACTGTTTTTCTTTGAAATACGATAAATATTCAAAAACCTTTAACCTACTGATGCCTCAAAATAATTTCATTGGGATCTATTTTCACTTTGAAATTGTGAAACTGTGACCTCACTTGTGGATTTCAAGCTAACTTTTGGTCTTGGAACTTCCTGGAGAAAGGCACCAGCTCACAGGAAGGGAGAGGCATATGCAGAGGCAAAGCCACATAGGCAAAAGTTTACTATTTTATGGCTTATGGTCCCTTCACTGCTATCCATTTTTTGTTGTTTGTTTTTTAGTTGTCTGTGTATATTCACTGGACAGACATTCCTGGCACAAACGGAAAGGGTGGGGCAGGAGATTCTCTGATGTACTTCACCATGAGTTCCTTTCTGTTTGCCCTGGCAAAACAATCCTTCGACAATGCCATCGGCCAGGAAAGCTCAGAGGACTCTTGTCACTAACAACAGAGCTCAGCGGAACTGGTGACAGGAGGCTGTTCGGGGGAAAACACAGTCTTCAACTCTCTCTCGAAACTGCAGCCCTGCTAAGGTAGGAATCAGGGTTACTTGGATCAGAAGTAACTTCGTTCTGAATATTCTACAATTTTTTAAAAAAATATATATTTTCTATTAAGTATGTAATAGCACAACCTGTGAATAGGTAATAGACAGCTATTGCCTATACATATTGTAAGTCAGGGGTCCTCAAACTTTTGAAGCCGAGGGCCGGTCCACAATCCTTCAGACTGTTGAGGGGCCGGATTGTCATTTGGAAAAAATACAAACAAATTCCGATGCACACTGCACATGTCTTATTTGTAGTGCAAAAACAACAACGACAACAAGAACAATGAAAGATCAATACCATATTTAAAAATAAAAACAATTTTAACCAACATACATTGATCAGGATTTCAATGGGAAGTGTGGTCCTGCTTCTGGCCAATGAGATAGTCAAGTTAATTAGGGTTGTTGTTGTTGTTGTTGTTGTTGTTGTTGTTGTTGTTGTGTGCCTTCAAGTCATTTCAGACTTTGGGTGAGCCTAAGTCTAAAATTTATTTATTATTTATTTACTGCATTTATTTACTACATTTGTATCACACCCTTCTCACCCCAAAGGGGATTCAGAGTGGCTTACAAATTATATGTACATACAATATATTATATTATTAGCATAGCACAATATTAGCATTATATATTACTCTATTGAACTATACCACTATACTGTAATATTATTAGTAATATTATATGTAATACAGAATATATAATTAATATTATTATATGGTATTATTATTAGTGTTATACTATATTACATTATAATATTATTATCAATATTATATGTATATACAATATATTATATTATAAAACTGAGGGCGGGGGCCAGGTAAATGACCTCGGGGGGCCGCATCCGGCCCCCGGGCCTTAGTTTGGGGACCCCTGTTGTAAGTAATGGAGTATTTCTATATTACCGTATATACTCGAGCATACGCCGACCCGAATATAAGCTGAGGCACCTAATTTTACCACAAAAAAAGTGGGGAAACTTATAGACTCGAGTATAAGTCGAGGGGGGGAAATGCAGCAGCTATGGGTCAATTTCAAAGTGAAAATAGATCCCAATGAAATTATTTTGAGGCATCAGTAGGTTAAAGGTTTTTGAATATTTATCGTATTTCAAAGAAAAACAGTAAACTACAGTAGAGTCTCGCTTATCCAAGCTAAAGGGGCTGGCAGAAGCTTGGATAAGCGAATATCTTGGATAATAAGGAGAGATTGAGGAAAAGCCTATTAAACATTAAATTAGGTTATGATTTTACAAACTAAGCACCAAAACATCATGTTTTACAACAAATTTAACAGAAAAAGTAGTTCAATACACATTAATGCTATGTACTAATTACTGTATTTACGAATTTACCACCAAAATATCATGATATATTGAAAACATTGATTACAAAAATGCGTTGGATAATCCAGAATGTTGGATAAGCGAGTGTTGGATAAGTGAGACTCTACTGTAGTTCTGTAAGTGGAAAGGTAGAGTCAACAAAAACAATATGGTATTTACAATAATGTAATAATAGTAATAATAATAATAATAATAATAATAATAATAATAATAAAAACTTCATTTGTACCCAGTCCTATCTCCCCATGGGGACTCAGACCGGCTTCCAACATAGTAACCGGCAAACATTCAATGCTTATATAAACAATGCAGAGCTAGATCTAGATCTATAATTTAATATATAGATTTCACATATGCATTTCCCCCTGAAACGTTTGCAAATCCTCTCTCTATATATGAGCATTTCCCTCCTGCAATATTTGCAAGCCCTATATATTTATGTTTATATCTATCTAGAAATCTCTATATCTCTCTGTGTGTGCATTTTCCATATAATCCATATAATCCAGTTAAAATCAGATAATCTGTATTTTATAGGCAGTGGGGAAGAGGCCTAAATGATGCCTAACTCTGCCTGTCCCATGGGCTGAATGGGTTGCTAGGAGACCAAGTGGACGGAGCTTAGCCTTCTAACTGGCAGCAATTGGCTAAAAACAATTATTCCTCTCCCTCTAATTAGGACATTATTTTTCTTTTCATTTTGTTGTATGAACGTAGAGGCATGGATGAGGGGTTGTGCTGCCAAGTTTAGTGTTTCTGGGATGTGTAGTTTTTTTGTTTTGTCCTAGGCCAAAATTTCATTACCCTTATATATATATATAGATCTCGTGACATATCTGCAAGCAGCTTGAGGTTTCAACCACTCGCACAACATCCCTGGGCAAACACAATGCCAACCCATAGCAGAAGCAGCCTAGGACTCTTCTGGGTTCCAATTCCCATTCAGTTCAAATTCCCACTCAGTTATGGAAACCCACTTTAGGCAAGTCAGACACTTTCAACTTGACTGGAAGGTGGTGGGAGACTTGCATGAAGAAACCCCTACTTCTTAGTCAACTTGAAGGCAAGCAACCCAGGTTTGAATAATCATAATAAAGCCTGGGGTATTGGTCAACGTATTTACTAGACATGTCCAAAAAATCGTTTTGAATTTTATATCGGAATTATTTCGGATTGTTCTCGCTTTTTGATACGCATTCCGAGACATTGTCTCACAGCGCAACCAGCAATGTAATTCGAACCATTGTTGGCCCATTCTCTAATTGTCTCTTAATGTTTCGTTAATATTTTCCCCCATAACATTTTTTTTAAATATATTTTTAAAAATATTTTTTTAAAAAATTGTTTCTGCAACCTACCTTGAATGGGAGCTTAGTGCAGCCTAACATGGCTGCCGCTCCCCGGCCAATCAGAAGCTTCCACGATGGACGCAAAGGTGGGGGCTAACGTCCTCTGCGTCCACATGGAAGATTGCCATACAAGCCCAGTGTGTAGTGATTGCGCATGCGCATCCGCCATTTTAGAAACATTTAGAATCATTACGATTTTTCGGAAATATCCGAAATTTTTGGGTGAAAAAATCGGAAATACTTTCTATATCAAAGTGCTAGCACCCCCTACTTTAGAAACGAGAATTGAAACATTTTTTTCATCGATCGGACATGCCTAGTATTTACTGCAGAAATAAGTTCATATTCAACGATGATGTTATAACCACCACATTCTTGTTCTTGATTGAAGGAAGGAGGGATGGATTACACTTTGGAGGACGCCCAGCGCAAGGAGAAACTCCTGAAGACGGTCTACAGCCTCCAAGTTAAATCGGGCGCCACTTTCCAAAAAGCCAGCCCTCTCCTGAGCAACCACCCTGGACTGGGAATGGTGACCGAGGACCAAGTTCATCAGCTGGCGGAGAAAGCCAAGGGTATCTGCCACGACTTGGACAATATCAGGAATCATCTCCATTTCCGGCAGGACGACTTGGTTCAGCAGATCCCGAATCCCAACGGCAACCGATACGGAGCCGTGCGCGGAATTCACTGCTCCCTCGACGGGGCTGTCTACGTGACGAGTGAAAATGCTCCCCGGCTTCACATCCTCAAGCACCCGGGCCACACATTTCAGTCCTTGCCGTGTCTAGAATGGAAAAAGAAGGAGACCTTTTTGCCCGAGGATGTGACCCTGACCAGGGCAGGGCTGGTGGCTGTGACAGACATGGTGAGCGGCACCGTCCGCATCTTCAACAATCACTCCAAGTTCTCCAAAGGCGAATGGCTAAGCATTGGAAAGTTTTCTGCTCCAAGAGGGATTGGAACGGATGGGTCCGGGAAGATATTAGTGGCCGACTACACAGAAGGCCAAGTGCACAGCTTCGCCTTAGACCGCGCTTTCAAGATGCAGGCCGCCCGCTCCGTCTCCAACCTTCAAGGGCCACGTTACGTGTCCCCGGCCCCGGAAGGAGGGTTTGCGGTGAGCGAAGAGTGCGGGGACGTCAAGGTGTTCAGCAGCGCTCACAAACTGGTCTCGTCCATCACCAGCAAGTATCACCACCACTTTGGCAACCCCGCTGGGATCTGTTCCGACAACGAAGGCAACATTCTCGTGGCGGATGAGCAACACCAGAAAGTGCACTTGTTTCCCAGCAGCGGGTCCCCAATCTGCCTTGTATCGAAAGGTCTGCAGAGGCCGGCAGGGATCGCTTGTTCCACGCAGGGCTTGCTTTTTGTTGCCGACAGCGGGGATAATTCCATCAAAGTCTTCAAATACCGCGTACAACCCTATTACAGTGCTGACGTTACACCCGGGGACAGTCCAACTGTAACTCCTAGAAGGAGGGCAAAGTAGTGAAGGGACCATGAGCCAGAAAATAGTAGACTTTTGCATATATAGCTTTGCCTCTGCATATATCATATTAGCTTTTACTAGCTGTGCCCGGCCACGTGTTGCTGTGGTGTATGGTGGTATGGGAAATAAAGTACAGTATTATTATTATTATTATTATTATTATTATTATTATTATTATTAAACTTTATTTGTACCCCGCTAGCATCTCCCGAAGGACTCGATGCGGCTTACAAAGGCCAAGGCCTCAACACACAATATAACAATACAAAACAAAAGGCAAATTAAAACAATTAAAACAGTATAAACCACAAGCAATAACAATACGCTAAAACACAATAGAACTGGGCCGGGCCAGAGTAATGGGTACAAGATTAAAAGTGCTGATGTGACAGGTGATATATAAGGCTTCTAGGGCAAGTGCAGAGTGCGATATGCGATCTTAATTCTAATAAAGTGCTTATGGGACTTGGTGTTGGAGATTTCCTATTAATCTGGGAAGGCACATTGGAACAGCCAGGTCTTCAAGTTCTTTCTGAAGACTGCCAATGTCAAGGCCTGTCTGAGATCCTTGGGGAGGGTGTTCCAGAGTCGGGGGGCCACCACGGAGAAGGCCCTGTCTCGTGTCCCCACCAACCGCGCTTGTGACGCAGGCGGGATCACGAGCAGGGCCTCTCCAGATGACCGAAGTGAACGCGTGGGTTCGTAGACAGAGATGCGGTCACGGAGGTAGGATGGTCCCAAACCGATCAGGGCTTTGTAGGTAAGCACCTGCACCTTAAATTGGGCTCGGAAAGTAAATGGCAGCCAGTGGAGCTCCTTGAACAGGAGGGTTGACCTCTCTCTGGAAGGGGCCCCAGTTAACATCCTGGCTGCCGCTCGTTGGACCAGTTGGAACTTCCGAGCCGTTTTCAAGGGCAGCCCCACGTAGAGCGCATTACAGTAGTCCAGTCTGGAGGTGACCAAGGCGTGGACCACCCTGGCCAGATCAGCCTTCGCGAGGTACGGCTGCAGTTGGCGCACGAGTCTCAGTTGTGCGAAGGCCCTCCCAGACACCACCTATGACGCCTGAGCCTCGAGCGTAAGCGATGAATCCAAGAGGACTCCCAGACTGCGGACCTGTGGCTTCAGGGGGACCGTCCCGCCAACGGGATCCGTCTCCGATCTCCTGGCCCGTCTTATTGTGGAATCACGTTGGGGTCACCAGAAAATGTAGCGGAAGCCAGACTTCCCCTCTTCTCGGCTTCTCGTGTGTCTGTGCGGACGCAGTGGAAGTAGGAGACAGACAACTGGAGTTTTTTTTTTTTTCCAAAGAAAGCAGTTTACTAAAGTTCATGCAGCTGCAGAGGTTCATCCCACGCACAACTAGATGCTGAAAAGGGAGAACCCCGCCGACAGGGTCAAGTGTCTATTTATACAATTCAATGGGTTCGGTTTACGACCGCCCACATATCAAACCATTGGTGCATATTTGTGGTGCAGTATTACATTTCATTACTTTCGTTTCTCTCAAAACACATGATTTCGGGGAAATCATGTGATAACCCATCGGCTGTGTTCCTGGCCTGCTCGTACCTCCTTATATGGCCATTTCCTCCTACCCCTTCATTCCTGCCTTAGCTTCAGGGGGAGTGTAACCCCGTCCAGCACAGGTTGCCACCCTATACCCCGGTCAGGTTTACAATCGACCAGGAGGACCTCTGTCTTGTCGGATTGATCTTCAGCTTGTTCCTTCTCATCCAGATAGACACAGCGGCCAGGCACTCGTCCAGCACCCGAGAGGCCTCCTTGGAGTTCGGTGGAAAAGAGTAGTAGAGTTGTGCGTCATCTGCATAGAGGTGACACCCAACTCCAAAACTCCGGATGACCTCTCCCAGTAGAGTCTCACTAATCCAAGCCTCGCTTATTCAAGCCTCTGGATAATCCAAGCCATTTTTGTAGTCAATGTTTTCAATGCATTGTGATATTTTGGTGCTAAATTTGTAAATACAGTAATTACAACATAACATTACTGTGTATTGAACTACTTTTTCTGTCAATTTTTTTGTATAACATGATGTTTTGGTGCTTAATTTGTAAAATCATAACCTAATTTGATGTTTAATAGGCTTTTCCTTAATCCCTCCTTATTATCCAATATATTAGCTTATCCAAGCTTCTGCCGGCCCGTTTAGCTTGGATAAGTGAGACTCTACTGTATTGAGGAATTAGTGGTAGAAAGGTAAAGGGTAAAGGTTTTCCCCTGACGGAGCTTAGCCTTCTAACTGGCAGCAATTGGATAAAAACAATTCTTCCTCTCCCTCTAATTAGGACTTTATTTTTCTTTTCTTTTTGTTGTATGAACGTAGAGACATGGATGAGGGGTTGTGCTGCCAAGTTTAGTGTTTCTGGGATGTGTAGTTTTGTTGTGCTGATTTTAGCGATTATATTGTTCTGTATTATTATATCACAGTAATTATTACATATTATATTTATAATCTTATATTATCTGCTTAGAACTGGATTATATGAGGCCCCTTCTACACACCTCTATAAAATGCACACTGAAGTGGATTATATGGCAGTGTGGACTCAAGATAATCCAGTTCCAAGCAGATAATATAAGATTATAAATGGGTTATAGAGCTGTGTGGAAGGGCCTTGAGTCTACACTGCCATATACTATAATCCAGTTAAAATCTGATAATCTGTATTTTATAGGCAGTGTGGAAGAGGCCTAAGTGAGGCCTAACTCTGCCCGTCCCCTGGGCTGAGTGGGTTGTTAGGAGACCAAGTGGGTGGAGATTAGCCTTCTAACTGGCAGCAATTGGATAAAAACAATTCTTCCTCTCCCTCTAATTAGGACGTTATTTTTCTTTTCTTTTTGTTGTATGAACGTAGAGGCATGGATGAGGGGTTGTGCTGCCAAGTTTAGTGTTTCTGGGATGTGTAGTTTTGTTGTTTTGTCCTAGGCCGAAATTTCATTACCCTTTTATATATATAGATATATATACTAGTTGTGCCCGGCCACGCGTTGCTGTGGCAAAGTAAGGTGGTATGGGAAATAAACTCTGCCTGTCCCCTGGACTGAGTGGGTTGCTAGGAGACCAAGCGGGCGGAGCTTAGCCTTCTAACTGGCAGCAATTGGATAAAAACAATTATTCCTCTCCCTCTAATTAGGACTTTATTTTTCTTTTCTTTTTGTTGTATGAACGCAGAGGCATGGATGAGGGGTTGTGCTGCCAAGTTTAGTGTTTCTGGGATGTGTAGTTTTGTTGTTTTGTCCTAGGCCGAAATTTCATTACCCTTATATATATATAGATTTACATAAAACTGTTTAACTGCATTTTACGGCAGTGTAGATGCGACCTTTGAGAAACCACGCAAGGGAGTTGTATGGTTACAAGTAAGATTAGAAAGAAGGAAGGCATGGTTGCCATCTACAGCACTATCAATGCCCAGCAAAGTGTATGGAGGCAAAGGTGAAGATTGCTTCGTACCGCTCGAGGCTTATCAGAGAAAAGCAGGCATTATATTGGAAGGGGAATGCGTGTCCCACCTACAAGTCTGTTAGATCTGAATTTTGCATACATCCTTCCCTAGTTTTGCAGAGAGAATATTCTTGTAACTGTCAAAAACAGCAGACCGTTTTTCTGTTGCTCGAACGATTGCTCTCTTACATTCTCCCTTCTGGAATATTTAGGCTTCATCAGGTTAGTATGCAAGGAAGGGCGAAATGATCACTTACAGTAGAGTCTCACTTATCCAACATAAACAGGCCGACAGAACGTTGGATAAGCGAATATGTTGGATAATAAGGAGAGATTAAGGAGAAGCCAATTAAACATGAAATTAGGTTATGATTTTACAAATTAAGCACCAAAACATCATGTTATACAACAAATTTGACAGAAAAAGTAGTTCAATATGCAGTAATGCTACGTAGTAATTACTGTATTTACGAATTTAGCACCAAAATATCATGATGTATTGAAAACATTGACTACAAAAATGTGTTGGATAATCCAGAATGTTGGATAAATGAATGTTGGATAAGTGAGACTCTACTGTATTACTCTGCTATCTATGTCGTTCTAGTTGAAAATGCTTGAATTTGGCTATTAAATGATAGAGAGAGGTTGTGGTTCTTAACATTGAAAATGTTTTAATGTTTTTAACTGAATTCTTTCAATACTGTTTATATTTAATCTTGTTTTAATGTTTACATATACAGTAGAGTCTCACTTATCCAACATAAACGGGCCGGCAGAACGTTGGATAAGTGAATACGTTGGATAAGTGAATACGTTGGATAATAAGGAGGAATTAAGGAAAAGCCTATTAAACATCAAATTAGGTTATGATTTTACAGATTAAGCACCAAAACATCATGTTAGACAACAAATTTGACAGAAAAAGTAGTTCAATACGCAGTAATGCTATGTAGTAATTACTGTATTTACGAATTTAGCACCAAAAAATGTGATGTTTTGATAACATTGACTACAAAAATGCGTTGGATAATCCAGAACGTTGGATAAGTGAGTATTGGATAAGTGAGACTCTACTGTATTCGTATAATTTAAATCACATGCTAATGTTTTTATGTTAAGTCTCCTTTGGGAAGAGATAAAATGGGAAATTATTATTATTATTGTGCAATAGATAAACATGGAATTACAGTAGAGTCTCACTTATCCAACGTTCTGGATTATCCAATGCATTTTTGTAGTCAATGTTTTCAATATATCGTGATAGTTTGGTGCTAAATCCATAAATACAGTAATTACTACATAGCATTACTGCGTATTAAACTACTTTTTCTGCCAAATTTGTTGTATAACATGATGTTTTGGTGCTTAATTTGTAAAATCATAACCTAATTTGATGTTTAATAGGCTTTTCCTTAATGCCTCCTTATTATCCAACATATTCGCTTATCCAACATTCTGCCGGCCCGTTTATGTTGGATAAGTGAGACTCTACTGTAATCTTATTTTAATGTTCACATATATTCATATATTTTAAATCACATGCTAATGTTTTTATGTCAAGTCTCCTTTGGGAAGAGATAAAGTGGGATATTATTATTATTGTGCAATAGATAAACATGGAATTATAGTAGAGTCTCACTTATCCAACGTTCTGGATTATCCAACGCATTTTTGTAGTCAATGTTTTCAATATATCGTGATATTTTGGTGCTAAATCCATAAATACAGTAATTACTACATAGCATTACTGCGTATTGAACTACCTTTTCTGTCAAATTTATTGTATAACATGCAGTTTTGGTGCTTAATTTGTAAAATCATAACCTAATTTGATGTTTAATAGGCTTTTCCTTAATGCCTCCTTATTATCCAAGATATTCGCTTATCCAAGCTTCTGTCGGCCCATTTAGCTTGGATAAGTGAGACTCTACTGTACACATATATTCGTATATTTTAAATCACATGCTAATGTTTTTATGTTAAGTCTCCTTTGGGAAGAGATAAAGCAGGATATTATAATAATAATATAATAATAACTTTATTTTTATACCCCACCCCATCTCCCCGAAGGGACTCGGAGCGGCTTACATGGGGCCATGCCCGACACAACAATACAATAAAAGTAGTAAGACAATAGAACAAAATCGCATCAATAAAACTTCAACATCAGTAAAACAGTCATAAAAGTCAGCAAACATCTTATTATTATTATTATTATTATTATTATTATTATGCAATAGATAAACTTGGAATTAAATGCAATGACTATTGGAATGGCCCGAGTTGCGATTGTGGATAGCGTAGTTAATCGTGAAGGTATTGTTTTAAATGTTTTAATGTATTTTATAATTCTATTTTAAAATGTTATTCCAGTTGTACATTGTTCTAAGGCATTGAATAGCTGCCTATGTGTAAAGCCGCCTTGAGTCCCCTCCAGGGTAGAGAAAGGCGGAGTAGAAATGTCATGAATAAATAAATAAATAAATAACTGCTTCGAGTCTCCTAATAATAATAATAATAATAATAATAATAATAATAATAATAATAATACTTTATTTTTATACGCCACCTCCATCTCCTCGGAGGGACTCAGGGTGGCTTACATGGGTAAAAATGCAAACCGAAATAAAATAACATCAGAAAATACAGATACAAAAATTAAATTAACATTCCAAACATAGTAAACTATAAAATGATAATCATAATAAAAACATGGATTTGGCGCTCAAGTAAAAGGGATAAAAGGGACTGCATAAAGTGCAACGAGTGGATATTGTAAACAAGATAATAATAATAATAATAATAATATGCTTTCTTTAGAAGGAATTACACAATGTAACAAAATTTAAAAAATATTCTGTTCCTGAATATTCCTCTGAATAGGCAGAGGAACAAGAGACCCAATGGCCAATGTCTGCTGGATAATGGAATGGAAGCCAGGGAGTTTCAGAAAAACATCTATTTCTGTTTTATTGTATGTTTTCCGGGCTGTATTCATTCATTTATTTATTTATTTACAGTATTTATATTCCACCCTTCTTTCTCACCCCGAAGGGGACTCAGGGCGGATTACAATGAACACATATATGGCAAACATTCAATGCCAACAGACAAACAACATACATTAGACAGACTCAGAGGCATTTTTTTTAACATTTTTCCAGCTTCACGATTCCGGCCACAGGGGGAGCTGTTGCTTCACCGTCCAGTAGTGGCTGTACTTCCTCATTCCTTTCCTCGTGTTTTGCTGGCAGTTTTATGGTGTTGTAAATTAGTTAAACTAGCCTCCCGCATAAAGCGTACCTAAATTTCCCAACTTGACAGATGCAACTGTCTTTCGGGGCTGCATAGGTCAACAGCAAGCCGGGGCTATTAATGGTCGGAGGCTTAACCGGACCCGGGCTTCGAACTCATGACCTCTCGGTCAGTAGTGATTTATAGCAGCTGATTACTAGCCAGCTGCGCCACAGCCCGGCCCTATGTTCCAGAAGCATTCTCTCCTGACGTTTTGCCCACATCTATGGCAGGCATCCTCAGAGGTTGTGAGGTTTTATTTACTTTTTATTGTTTTATTGACTACTAGCTTGTATGCCCGAGTTATTTGAAAAGGGCCTTGTTTGTTTTTGGGTTAGGTAATATCAGTTCGGTCATATGTTACGCTATGCCTTAGAAAAAAATCAGTTTTTTTCAGTTTTTTTTTTTTAAATGAATGTTTCCATTAGAAAATGCATAGGGATGTGGATGAACTACAATTCCCAAAAATCTTGGGTCAGTACTCCCAAAACTCCTCCAATATTTACAGTTGTTGAGTCTGTGTGCCAAGTTTGGTCCAGATCAGACGTTGGCTGGGTTCAGTATTCTCTGAATACGGGTGAACTATAACTCCCAGAGATAAAGGTCAATCACCTCTAAAGTCCACCAGTATTCCCAGTTGACCATGTGGATTAGGGGAGGAGGAACTCCATTGGCCGGAACCTTTCCTTCGAGAGCGAGGAAGCCGCCCGGACGGGAATCAGAGCCGGACCCCGTCTCTTAGCAACCGCCCCTTTCGCCACCGGAAGTGGCTCCAATGTCAAGCTTGGCGCGGCCTTTGCTGCCTCCTGGGAAAAGTAAGTCGTGTTTTGAGCCGGGCCCTTCCACACTGCCGAATAACCCGGAATATCCAGGCAAAACATCCATATTATCTGCTTTGAGCCGGGTGATATGTCAGTACAGACCAGACATGGGCCAGCTTGGGCCCTTCAGGTGTTTTGGACTACAACTCCCACAATTCCTAACAGCCGATTAGGCTGTTAAGAATTTATTTGTTTATTTATTTACTACATTTATATGCCGCCCTTCTCACCCCAAAGGGGACTCAGAGCGGCTTACAAATTACATTCACATTCAATACATTATATCAGGGGTCCCCAAACTAAGGCCCGGGGGCCGGATGCGGCCCTCCAAGGTCATTTACATGGCCCCCTCCCTCAGTTTTATAATATAATATTTTTATATCATTTTAAATAATATAATATATTGTATATACATATAATATTGATAATAATATTATAATGTTATACAATATACAGTAGAGTCTCACTTATCCAACATAAACGGGCCGGCAGAACGTTGGATAAGCGAATATGTTGGATAATAAGGAGGGATTAAGGAAAAGCCTATTAAACATCAAATTAGGATATGATTTTACAAATTAAGCACCAAAGCATCATGTGTAACAACAAATTTGACAGAAAAAGTAGTTCAATACGCAGTAATGCTATGTAGTAATTACTATATTTACGAATTTAGCACCAAAATATCACGATGTATTGAAAACATTGACTACAAAAATGCGTTGGATAATCCAGAACGTTGGATAAGTGAGAATGTGTAACAACAAATTTGACAGAAAAAGTAGTTCAATACGCAGTAATGCTATGTAGTAATTACTATATTTACGAATTTAGCACCAAAATATCACGATGTATTGAAAACATTGACTACAAAAATGCGTTGGATAATCCAGAACGTTGGATAAGTGAGACTCTACTGTAATACTAATAATAATACCATATAATAATATTAATTATATGTCATATATTACATATAATATTACAGTATTGGTAAAGTTCAATATAGTAATATATAATGCTAATATTGGGCTATGCTAATAATATAATATATTGTGTGTACATACAGCTGCTCTGAGTCCCCTTCGGGGTGAGAAGGGCGGGATATAAATGTAGTAAATAAATGTAGTAAATGAATAAATAAATAATTTTAGACTTAGGCTCACCCAAAGTCTGAAATGACTTGAAGGCACACAACAACAACAATCCTAATTAACTTGACTATCTCATTGGCCAGTAGCAGGCCCACACTTCCCATTGAAATCCTGATAGGTTTATGTTGGTTACAATTGTTTTCATTTTTAAATATGGTATTGTTCTTTCATTGTTGTTGCTGTTTTGCACTACAAATAAGACATGTGCAGTGTACATAGGAATTTGTTAGTTTTTTTTTTCAAATGATAATTCGGCCCCTCCACAGTCGGAAGGGTTGTGGACCGGCCCTCTGCTTTAAAAGTTTGAGGACCCCTGCATTATATTATTGGCATAGTACAATACTAGCATTAAATTACTATATTGTACTATATCATTACATTGTAATATTATTAGTAATATTACATTTAATATATAATATATAATTAATCCAGTGTTAATGAAGTCTCACTAATCCAAGCGTCGTTTATCCAAGCCTCTGGATCAGGGGTCCCCAAACTAAGGCCCGGGGGCCGGATGCGGCCCTCCAAGGTCATTTACATGGCCCCTCCCTCAGTTTTATAATATAATATTTTTATATCATTTTAAATAATATAATATATTGTATATACATATAATATTGATAATGATATTGTAATGTTATACAATATAATACTAATAATAATACCATATAATAATATTAATTATATGTCATATATTACATATAATATTACAGTATTGGTATAGTTCAATATAGTAATATATAATGCTAATATTGTGCTATGCTAATAATATATTGTATGTACATACAGCTGCTCTGAGTCCCCTTCGGGGTGAGAAGGGCGGGATATAAATGTAGTAAATAAATGTAGTAAATGAATAAATAAATAATTTTAGACTTAGGCTCACCCAAAGTCTGAAATGGCTTGAAGGCACACAACAACAACAACAACAACAACAACAACAATCCTAATTAACTTGACTATCTCATTGGCCAGTAGCAGGCCCACACTTCCCATTGAAATCCTGATAGGTTTATGTTGGTTACAATTGTTTTCATTTTTAAATATGGTATTGTTCTTTCATTGTTGTTGCTGTTTTGCACTACAAATAAGACATGTGCAGTGTACATAGGAATTTGTTAGTTTTTTTTTTTCAAATGATAATTCGGCCCCTCCACAGTCGGAAGGGTTGTGGACCGGCCCTCTGCTTTAAAAGTTTGAGGACCCCTGCATTATATTATTGGCATAGTACAATACTAGCATTAAATTACTATATTGTACTATATCATTACATTGTAATATTATTAGTAATATTACATTTAATATATAATATATAATTAATACAGTAGAGTCTCACTAATCCAAGCCTCGCTTATCCAAGCCTCTGGATAATCCAAGCCATTTTTGTAGTCAATGTTTTCAATACATCATGATATTTTGATGCTAAATTCATAAATACAGTAATTACTACATAGCATTACTGCCTATTGAACTACTTTTTCTGTCAAATTTGTTGTATAACATGATGTTTTGGTGCTTAATTTGTAAAATCATAACCTAATTTGATGTTTAATAGGCTTTTCCTTAATCCCTCCTTATTATCCAACATATTCGCTTATCCAACATTCTGCCAGCCCATTTATGTTGGATAAGTGAGACTCTACTGTATTACATTTAATATATAATATATAGTTAATATTATTAAATTGTCTTATTATCAGTATTATATCGTAATACATTATAATACAGTAGAGTCTCAGGTTTTCTGTTTTAAAGTGGATTATATGAGTCCGTACTTCCAGATAGGTAAAGGTAAAGGTTTTCCCCTGATATTAAGTATAGTCGTGTCTGACTCTGGGGGTTGGTGCTCATCTCCATTTCTAAGCCAAAGAGCTGGGCGTTGTCAGTAGACACCTCCAAGGTCATGTGGCCGGCATGACTGCATGAAGCGCCATTACCTTCCCACCGGAGCAGTACCTATTGATCTACTCAGTCACTGAACTCGCCCAGAGTGAGGCGGTCAAAGAGGTATTCACAGCTGCATGTTTTTGAACTGCTAGGTTGGCAGAAGCTGGGGCTAACAGTGGGAGCTCACTCCATTTCCCGGATTCGAACTGCCGGCCTTTCGGTCAGCTAGCTCAGCAGCTCAGTGGTTTAACCCACTGCGCCACCAGCGGCTCCACTGCCACATAATCTGGGATAAACAGAAAATCTGAGATCGAATCCTGGGATATGGGTCCTTTCTGGGGGCCCTTCCACACAGCCATCTAACCTAGAATGTCAAGGTAGAAAATCCCACAATATCTGCTTTGTACTGGGTTATCTGAGTCCACACTGCCATACATTCCAGTTCAAAGCAGAAAATGGGAGATTACGATCGTCAAGAAACAGATGTCCTGACTGTGGCACACAAACACACCCAGATCACCCCAAAGCGCCCCATGCGTTCATTCTAAAGGTCCCTTCCACAGAGGCAAGGTCATTATGACACATCCGAGATTAGCAATGGCCCTTAAGAATGAGCATTGAGCCAAGGATTCTTGCCTTCCACATTGGTGTGCTTATATTTTTGCAGATTCGATTACAGGTAGTCCCCAAGTTACAAACACCTGACTTACAAATGGCTCCTAGTTAAGAACGGGATGAGACAACAGGAAATAAGTTCCCCTTCAGAAGGAAAGGAAATCCTCTCCTGGAAGAGCAATTATCTGGGGGAAAGAGATCTCCAATGAAGCTTTATCTCCAATCCTTGTTTCCACAATAAGCCAGATTCTTCAAAATCTAATTATCCTGCTTTTACAATTTTTCCATGAGATTGTGTTTGGATAACAACAAAGACTTGTGCAGATTAAAGACTGGTTGTTTTTCTAAGGACATATGCTTTTATATACTGATTATATGGGCTGTAACCATGAATGTTTATGTTGGTGAGGTTTGTAGGCAAGAGAGTGTTGAAACTTGGTTCTTTCCAGGCATGCGTGTCTTGGGTTCTGCTTTGAGAAACAAGACATCACAATTTTTCCGGTAACGGAATGATTGCTTTTCATGTGTTTCCTATAACTAGATGTTCAGATGGTTCAGATGGTTTATCTTGGGTTCTGCTTTGAGAAACAAGACACCACAATTTTTCCAGTAACTAAATGATTGCTTTTCATGTGTTTCCTATAACTAGATGTTCAGATGGTTTAATTTTTTTTAACTTTTCTGCTATAAAGCAAGCTAGAAAAGCTTTTTCTCTATATCTGGTCAGTATCCTTTCCTTCGGAAACATATTATAGGCTTTCATTAATTGGACAAAAATTGTCTACTCACATCCCATCAATGCAAATGGAAAAATAGTTTATCCTGGTGTTGAAAAAGATGGTCATGTTGGGGCCAGATAGGTGGCCCTGGGGAGAACATTTCATAATTGTGCAAGAAGGGCACAATGAAAAATCCTCCTTTAGAGAGCTATGTGATGTGGCTTGTCCTACTTTTGACAGGAAAAAACCAGAGGCAATGACATGTTATGAGCAATTGTGACTAGGATTCCACTTTTTTTCTTGTTTCTTCCTGGTAACGTTTAAAGAGGTTTACGGATGTCTCCTCATTTGCTTGGCCTGTTGTTTTTTTCACTGTCTGCCTTCAAGTCATTTCCGATTTACGGTGACTCTAAGGCAAACCTGGGCTTTATTCAGAGGAGAGTTGACATTGCCTTCCTCTCAGACTAAGGTTGCCAGAGATGTTCATAGCTAAACAAGAATTTATACCTAGTCCGACTCTCAAACCATTTCCATGCTGTTTGCAAGAGAACACTATAAGATATAATGTGCTGCTTCTGATCAGCATTTCTAAACAGACCCGAATAGATGTGAGAGCAGGTAGAAAATTTGCTGTTGGGTGTGAGGACTCAACCAAAGCAAAAATCTTAAAATAAAGCAATAGCCAGTCGACTATTCCTGAGAGATTTGTCTACTGTTTGAAATATTTTTTGGAAAGTAGTCAGCTGCTACTAGAACTGGGGCCTGGCAAAATGCTGGTGGTACTTCCTACTATAGCCGGGATGGGGAATATTGTTGTACAGCAGATGCCATTATTCTTGACCATTTCCTGTGCTGATCATCCACAACATCAAGAGGACCATGTGTTGCCCAACCCTCTTTCAGGAGCATGATTTTGGGAGGCTTCAGTGGGAGCCAGATCTGGTCTTAAAGCTAAAATGCCATGCATTTGTTGTTGAGACAGCGAATCAAATCACATTAACTGTGAGCAAAGGGTGACCAACAGCTCTTGTCCCACCAACCTTTGTTTAAATTAGAATAGAGTTTTTCCACACTTGACATTGTGGGTACTGACTTTGAATATTGTAAGTAATTTGCAAGTGTTTATCTCAGCTTTCCGTTATTTTAAAAATCTACTCAAATGATGGTACAGTCGTTTGTATATTATGCTTTACTTGTTTTAAAAAACTGTCTTAAGTTTCCTTTTTTGGAAATAAGGGTGAGATAAGAATGTGAAAAAATATAAAAGCAAATTATATATGCAGTCTGCAATTTTTATATTTGGTATACAAGGCACCATCTACACTGCCATTATAATGCATATTGAACTTGATTATATGGCATTGTAGACTCATAATCTAGTTCAATGCCATTCAATCTGCATTCTGTTAGTGTACACTGACCCGATTCAAATTTTTCAGTTTAATAAAGGCCAGCTGCACTGGCCTAGAATGAGAATACCTAAAGATGTTAGTATATGTCAACTTCTGCAATGCGCTGTACATTGGGCAAACTGTACTAAGTCTAGAGACTCCAGTTAGTTATAAACATGGAAGCTAGATTGCTTACGGGAACATCTTTTTAAACTTTTTGTCCTGTTTCTGAGTGTTTTTTCTTGGTCTTCCATCACTCTGGGCTTGGCACTTCATATATCAAGGTCAATGAAATACTGAGCAAACTCCCATAGCTAGTGATTTAATTATCAGCTCTTGCACAAGTACAGCTTTTAAATCACATGTAAAATCTCAAATTGATAATTTTCTCCATAAGCCAAAATGGGTATTTGTAGGACGGACTTGCAGGGCAAAAACTGCTTCTATTTTCCCCCCTCAATAAATGCATTATATTTTATTTCCTCCTTCCCCATCAAGAAGAAGCTAGCCTGGCTGAAAGGAAAATAGGCAGAAGGAAATCGGTGGTGGCAGAGAACTGCTGGGAGCGGGTTAAAATATTCAGGTTTTTCCCCAAACCCATTCTCTCCTGTTCATATTCTTTTTGCCCAGGAATTTGTGTTACATTTTGGAACACACACACACTAAGGGTGTGCAAAATGGCACAGAATTCTGTTCTGTTTTCGTTCTGTTTTCAGGTGCCTCTCCCCTGTTTGTTTTTGGGAAGATTCTTCCCGAAACAGAAACAGAACTCACGGTTCGGAATTACCAATCCAAATGGCACCCCTCCTAATCTCCTGGAATCTTCTCAAAAACAGAACCGGGGAAGGGGGGGGGTCCAAAATTCCAAATGCAAACAGAACTAAAACCGAACGGATTTGCACACCTTTTGTTGATATATATTTACACTTTTTCCCAGTTTGTCTTCTTTATCGGCTTTCCTCTAATTTCTTTCCTATACCAAGTTAGTTTGTCCATATTCTTTATTTCTTCTATTTTCTCCAACCATTGATCAATTTGTGGGATCTGTTCTATTTTCCATTGTTTTGCTAGAGTTATTCTGGCCGCTGTTGAAATATATGTGAAAAGTTTATCATAATTTGTATTCAATTCTAATGATGTATCTGAAATCCCTAACAAATATAATTCAGGCTTCATGGGGATGTTTCTATCCAGTATTTTTTGTGTCTCTACATGGATCATTCTCCAAAATCTTTGTACTCTTTCACAAGTCCACCATAGATGGTAAAAAGATCCTTCATGCATTTTACATTTCCAACAATTTTTTTGGTGATTTTTATACATTAATGCTAATTATTTTGGGGTCATATACCACCTGTGAAAAATCTTTAACTAGTTCTCCTTAAGGTCCCAAGCATATGTGTATTTTAATTTTTTTATTCCAAATTTGTTCCCATTCTTCAAATTTTATCGGACGACCAATATTCCTTGCCCAATTAACCATACATTGCTTTACAGATTCAGATTCGGTAGATGTTATAAATCTTCGATATTTCCTTCCTTTTAGTTTGTAATAGTTTATCCCATGTTTCTCCCTCTTCACAAAAGCCCGTTTGCCTGTCTTTTATAAATTGTTCATTAATTTGTGCATATTGAAACCATGATAGGTTTCTAAATTTAGTTTTTAATTCCTCCATGGTTTTTAGTCTATACTAGCTTTGCCCGGCCACGCGTTGCTGTGGCTTATGCTTTCAGAGTGTTGTTCTTTATTTACTGTCCTGATTTTAGAGATTATATTGTTCTGTATTATTATATCACAGTAATTATTACATATTATATTTAGAATCTTATATTGTCTGCTTAGAACTGGATTATATGAGGCCCCTTCTACACACCTCTATAAAATGCACACTGAAGTGGATTTTATGGCAGTGTGGACTCAAGATAATCCAGTTCAAAGCAGATAATATAAAATTATAAATGGGTTATAGAGCTGTGTGGAAGGGCCTTGAGTCTACACTGCCATATACTGTAATCCAATTAAAATCTGATAATCTTTATTTTATAGGCAGTGTGGAAGAGGCCTAAGTGAGGCCTAACTCTGCCTGTCCCCTGGGCAGCGTGGGTTGTTAGGAGACCAAGTGGGCGGAGCTTAGCCTTCTAACTGGCAGCAATTGAATAAAAACAATTATTCTTCTCCCTCTAATTAGGACTTAATTTTTCTTTTCTTTTTGTTGTATGAACATAGAGGCATGGATGAGGGGTTGTGCTGCCAAGTTTAGTGTTTCTGGGATGTGTAGTTTTGTTGTTTTGTCCTAGGCCGAAATTTCATTACCCTTTTATATATATATAGATATACCTTTAGATTTCTTTAATACATCTTTATATCTTGGCCAATTTTTCCAATCCAAAATGTGTCTTTGATTTGCCTAGTACATGCACTTTCATACATTTCTGAGGGTCATTTTTTGGGGATCTCAAGCTTATCCTTTCAGCCATAGAGTGGGGATTTGGGCATCTTTCAGATTTGAAGTGAATGCTGCTCTTCAACCCTTCTGCATTGGAATGATCATGCTGCAAGGCTTGTTGGTCTCATCCTCTGCTCCCCAGTCCCGCTCCCAAGTTCTTCCCACCTGCCCATGTGTCATTTTGAATGAGAGTGGGTTTTTCAGGACTTGTAAGGCAAAAGCGCGAGTGAGATGAATTAGCCTTTGGTACCAGTAACTGTGGTCTTTCTCTCATTACAAGTAAGAGGACATGTACCAAGCAGACACCACTTTTCTGCCTCAAGGGACTGGGAATTCATCCATGAACAGGCATCGCTTCCTCCAGCAGCAGTTGACAGTCCCTGACTAAATCAGCCTGGGTGCCAAGGCATCCCGAATGCAAATGAATTGCATCCTTTCTCGAGCTAAATGCCAGAATCATGTATACTTTCATGGTGTACTTTCTCGAAGAGAAATAGGGTTCGGCAGAGACTGTATATCCCCTTTTTTGCTATGTATGCCATAAAGAGAGAGAACAAGTTTTTTTTCCCAATCACTGGGCCTGTCACAGAGAATACGGCCTGAGGGGAGCTTGGAGTTTTTCACGTGGCTTCCCTGGTGCAGCGCTGAAGGACAGAACAAGGACAATGATTGCTGGGTGTTGTTAACTCCAGGCCTGCCCCCTCCTTACAGAAATGATGTTTCTGTTTGATACTTCTGAGTTATTTAAAAAGACAGCGTCACTTAGTTCCTGGGTCAACATTCTGTTTCTCTTTATGAAAACTGAAGTTTTGGTGTCACCTTGGATTTCAGGGTAAAATCACATATATGTTTGTGTGTATGCATGTGTTTGACTAATGTAGTATTTGCTTTGCCACCTTTGTTTCTGTCTGTGCTTTTGCTTCTTTACTTAACATAGAAACTCAAAAGCTGAATAGTTCACTAGCATAAAGATAAGTTGCAGGAAAAACTTTTGAAACCCTTTCACAGAGGAGACCAATCACCTCCGAAGGCAATCTATTTTGCTTTCATCTACCATGTTTCCCTGAAAATAAGACAGTATCTTATATTAATTTTTGCTCCCAAAGGTGTGCTAGGTCTTATTTTCAGGGGATTTATTGTTGAACAAAAAAAAAAGAACAGTAGTTGTCATCACAAACCAGCATAACCATACAAATTGTGAATCCTTTCAAGAATTTCTTGTTACTACAGTCGAGTCTCACTTATCCAACATAAACGGGCTGGCAGAATGTTGGATAAGCGAATATGTTGGATAATAAGGAGGCATTAAGGAAAAGCCTATTAAACATCAAATTAGGTTATGATTTTACAAATGAAGCATCAAAACATCATGTTAGATGACAAATTTGGCAGAAAAAGTAGTTCAATACATAGTAATGCTATGTATTAATTACTGTATTTATGAATTTAGCACCAAAATATCACGATATATTGAAAACATTGACTACAAAAATGCATTGGATAATCCAGAACATTGGATAAGCGAGTGTTGGATAAGTGAGACTCTACTGTGCCATTATTTCCATGTACATCAATCTATGGTACATACATTTACCGATCCTGCATGCTCTGGTGTTCTGTTTGGTGGGCATGCTTCCAAACAAAAACTTTGTTAGGTCTTACTTTCGTGGGAGGCCTTATATTTAGCAATTCAACAAAACCTATACTAGGTCTTATTTTCAGAGGATGCCTTATTTTCCGGGAAACAGGGTAACTCTTACTGTTAGGAAATTTGACCCAACTGAAATCTTATTGCTCTGTGATTTTTACCCATTGGTACTTCTATCCCAGTGGTTCTCAACCTGTGGATCCCCAGATTTTTGGCCTTCAATTCCCAGAAAACTTAACAGCTGGTAAACTGGCTGGGATTTCTGGGATTTGTCAGAAAAAACACAAGTTGAGAACCACTGTTCTAGCCCTTCCCTTACAGCAGTTCCCAATCTTTGGTCCTCCAGGTGTTTTGGACTTCAGCTCCCACAATTCCTTACGGTTGGCAAGCTAGCTGAGATTTCTGGCAGTTGAAGTCCAAAATATCTGGAGGACCGAAGGTTGTAAACCACTGCCCTAGAATAACAGAAGAAAGGGGCAATTCCAGCGTAGAGAAATTGATTGGGGAGCCAAGGTTGAATTTTCAACATCTGAATTTTCTTCATTTGCCTTTGTGCTTCAACCAATGAGTCTCTTTTTTTTTAAAAAAAAATCTTTATTAGTTTTAACAGAATAATAAAAAGCAAAACCCCAAATTGGGTGAAAAAGAAAAGGAGAGAAAAGGTTAAGAAAAGAAAGGAAGGAAATGTAAAAAAAAAAAGATTTAAAAAAGTGAATATAAAAATGACTTCTCGGCAGTTTCTTCAAGGTAATTTTTTCTTTCTTCCCTAATTTCTCCTTAAATTCTAACTCCTTTTCTTCTTATTTCCTTTTCCTTTCTATTGAGGTTATCTTTCTTTCTCTTTATATTTTATCTTTCCTTTTCCTTTATCATCTATTTTTGCTTCTTTCTCTCATCCGTTTTAGGTTTTCCATCATTCTGTCCCAATTTGTTTCTTTGATTGGTCCTCCTTTATTGTTTGCTAGTAAGAAAGTCAGCCTGTCCATGTTACGTATGTCAAGCACCTTTATCAACCAATAAGTCTCTTAATATAATTTTTGTGTTTGTTTTATCTCTAGGTTTTATAGTTTTCAGACTGCTGTGTCATGGTGCTTAAGATTTTCTTCCCTTTCTGCTGCTCCTCAGCTGAAAGTGGCCTCCTGGTCGGGCGATGGATTTCGGAACAGAATTCCGCCGTCATCTTGGCTGTCATCCACTTCCCTTTCATTCCTGGTCAAGTGAAGCAGTATCTCTTCAAATTGCAACATATGACACAGGTCAATATGACTGTGTTGGGTTCCTGGACTAACAGTAAGCAACCCAAAGAAGAGAGTTTGGAAAGGTTCCTGGAAGACCTCGGTGCAATCTTCTCTCATGATCCTTGGGTCCAGCTCAGCAAGGAGAAAGACAGCAAGTTTTGGAGCTGTGTGGCCACTCAGAAACTGTCCGATAGAAATGAAGAAGATGAAATTGTCTTGATTTATTATGACCAGCGCAAAGTGATGCTTTCACAGCTTCACCCTCCTCAGTGGTCAATTGCTTCGAATGATCAGAAGACAGTAGATTCTTCCAGATTAACTGTTGTGTTTGACACAGTGGCAAAGAGCAAGTTACTGTTCATGAGAGATCAATACGATGAGGGGCCCATCAAGCTTACCCACTGGCAGTCAGAAGGCGTAGAAGCTAGTATTATTGTGGAACTGTTAAAGCAGGCTTCTGTACCCACATGTATGCTGATAACATTCCTCCTTTCACTTGTCTCTGGAATTTGTAAAAGCAGGTATGTCATGTAGTCCGGGGTCTGCTTCATGTGATTTATTTATCGTATCAGAAGTGAACCAAGGGTGCAGTTGTATTTAAAAACACAAAGTTTAAAAAAAACTTGGCATTATACTAAATGTCCTTAATAGCTGGCCACTTGGAGTGTCTCTGGTGTTTCTATAAGAAGGTCCTCCATTGTGTTTGTGGCAGGGCTCAGACTGCATTGTAATATGTGATGGGTAAGAGGCAAATGCAGATCAGAATCAGTACAGCGGGCTACTTCTACATGTGTAGAACAATTAATTGTTCTACACGTTATTAGCATTATGAATTTATGATATAATAATAATTATTATTATTTTATTTTATTATGACACAGCAAACAAGATAGATATGCTGGATTTCGTATCACAAAATCACAAGTCGAACACTTCCCAAGTGTCTAGGACTGTGTGATGTATTTTCGGATGATGCGTGCAGATCCCAGTAGGGTGGCCTTTTGCAGTTGGCAGATCGTAATTTTGTCAATGCCTATTGTTTCCAAATGCCGGCTGAGATCTTTTGGCATGGCACCCAATGTGCCGATCACCACCGGGACCACCTGCACTGGTTTCTGCCAGAGTCTTTGAAGTTCAATCTTGAGGTCCTGATAGCGGCTGAGTTTTTCCTGTTGTTTTTCGTCAATGCGACTGTCACCTGGGATGGCGACATCAATGATCCAAACCTTGTTCTTTTCCACAACTGTGATGTCTGGTGTGTTGTGTTCCAGAACTTTGTCAGTCTGGATTCAGAAGTCCCACAGTATCTTTGCGTGCTCATTTTCCAATACTTTTGCAGGTTTGTGATCCCACCAGTTCTTTGCTGCTGGGAGGTGGTACTTGAGGCATAAGTTCCAATGAATCATTTGGGCCACATGGTTGTGCCTCTGTTTGTAGTCTGTCTGTGCGATTTTCTTACAGCAGCTGAGGATATGATCCATGGTTTCGTCGGTTTCCTTGCAGAGTCTGCATTTTTGGTCATCAGCTGATTTTTCGATCTTGGCCTGAATTGCCTTTGTTCTGATGTCTTGCTCCTGGGCTGCAAGGATCAGGCCTTCTGTCTCCTTCTTCAGGGTCCCATTTGTGAGCCAGAGCCAGGTCTTCTCCTTATCAGCTTTTTCCTTCCAAAATATAATAATATTTTGTCATTATTATTATTATTATTATTATTATTATTATTTTATTCTTGTACCCCGCCTCTATCACCCCGCAGGGACTCAGGGGGGCTTACAAATGCAAAAGAGTATACATACAAAAACATCAAATACCGAAAACGCACAAATGAAAAATTAAAACATACGATTAAAATCAAATGATATTTTGATATGCAAAGTTTAGTTTCCTGAATGATGTGGTTCGGCAGAATGATTTTCAAGCTTTCTACTTTCCAGAAAGTTTTTCCTCATCAAGTACATGCCACGATGTTCCTGGCATTGGAGAGAAAGCTGCCAAATATTTTAAAGAAGAGCTAAGGAAATATGGGTTTCCTTGGACTAAGGAAGCAATATTTATTGGAATATGGTGCTTGATCTCAGGAAAAGGTCATTATTGTTGGCATTCAACCCCACACTGTTCTAGTCTGCAGTTCTTAATGACAGTTGGAATGTATCTATTTTTTCTCTCCTTTCTGTTTCTGCTCTCATTCTGATTGGATATGTAGAATGGATACTTTGCAGGTGCATGGCTTTTGTCTTTGACTTCTACTTTTACATCTGAGTGTATGCTGTGTGTATTTGCTAGTGTCTCAGAAGAGATGTAGTGCTTGGAGATTTTTCCCTCTCTTTGAACTCTAGAGAGATGGACCTAGACTCAGTTCTGTACTATTAAGAAATGTAGTTATTATTTTTGTAAATAAACCTTTTGTAACTGTAAGCCCCCTAATCTAAACTCTTTACAGCCACATGGCACTTCACACTCTGCTTGCTGTGAGCTGATTGCTCAACTATAAGTATCCTGTTTGTGTTTTGGATGCTCTGCTGTATTTTTGGGAGTTTCCCCTAACAAAATCCTAACAATTGTCAGTTAAATTGCTTTACACTGGATGAGAACGAAAGAAAGAATGATGGCTTAAATAATTTAATGACATCTAATAATGCTGAGAACAGAAGATGGTTTGATTGTGCAACTATGCTCTTTACTATGTGGGCTCTTGCATGATAAATGTAAAAAAAAATCCATGTTCAGGTTGCATGATGTGAGGGCCATTTCTTATAAAAGTGGGCAAAGCTCTGCCTAGTGACATGCCTGGTGCAACTTTGTGCAATAGAGCTATTGTCATAGACAGCCTAAAAATCATCATTATTAATGATAATGTTGATACTGAATACAACATGCTAAAAACTGTATGTGAGACCTTGAACCATATTTTAGGAGTTTTCATGTCTAACCATGTGATATGGCAGCCAAGATATACTTAATGCTACTTCTTCCTGAGTTTATAATAATAATAATAATAATAATAATAATAATAACAACCACAACAACAACCCCTACTGGGATCTGCACGCATCATCTGAAAATACATCACTTGACAAAATTACGATTTGCCAACTGCAAAAGGCCACCCTACTGGGATCTGCACGCATCATCTGAAAATACATCACACAGTCCTAGACACTTGGGAAGTGTTCGACTTGCGATTTTATGATACGAAATCCAGCATGTCTATCTTGTTTGCTGTGTCATAATAAAATAATAACAATAATAATAACTGCAAAAGGCCACCCTACTGGGATCTGCGTGCATCATCTGAAAATACATCATAATAATAAATAATAATAACAATAACTTTATTCTTGTACCCCGCCTCCATCTCCCCGAAGGGACTCTGCGGCTTACATAAGAAAAACAGTCAATAATTTTAAAACACAATATAATAACATAGTTATAAAACCACATAACATGACAATTATTAAAACCAATGTAAAGCAAACCATTATAACCTCCCTGCCCTGCTAAAATTCTCTTGGAGAGCTTGGAAGCCCTCCCAACAATGTTTTGTTGCTATCGAAGGCTGCCCCATGACGGAGAAGTGGAGAAAAGCCAATTTCATGTGTTCAGCAACAAAATAAATATTTTTCACAATAGCAAAATAAATAAAATGGTATAATCCTAGTGATGGATAAACTGGAATGTTTACTATTAATGGGACTCTGTACTTTTGTATCTGCGTTTGCTAGAGACCTATATGCCCAGTATAGTTGTTCACTTGCAATATATTTTAATCTTTCATGCAGTAAATAAGGCCAATTTTGAATGAGAGGATGGGTTTTAACAGCATATATTCACCTGTTATTCCTGATGGGATTCGGATTGGCCTTTCTTAAGAATCTGGCTCTTTATCGTTTCTGTGGCTATAATACTATAATACAATTCTTTATTGATTAGTCACTTTTGACCACATCAAAACATGTAAAACATACAATACGTACACACTTACACATACATACAATAAAACCATGTAAAGATACAAAACATCCCGACCTGCGGCCTAATAACCCGCTCCTAGATAATAATAATAATAATAATACTAATAATAACTTTATTTTTATACCCCGCCCCATCTCCCCGAAGGGACTCGGGGCGGCTTACATGGGGCCTTGCCCGATAAAACAATCAAATCAATAACACAGCAATAAAACAATTATCCCAATAAAAACATCAATATCAGTAAAAACAATCGTTAAAATCGACATGAGCATACAGTATTAAAACAGGAGACTAATTCATAGAACCCAGGCAAAGTGCAGAATGTGCCAAAATGGGGAAGGTAATTTCACAGTTGAAATGGACAATAAAGTGCAATATAACATTGGCAACATCTCAAGAATGGGGCTATTATAAAATGGGCAGATAGATAGATAAGTGTACAAATACAGAGTAAAAAGGTTAAAATTAGTAATATCCTAAGGTAAGGTTTGAACGAGGACAGGGGTAAATAAAACAAGTGTCTTGTCCATAGTAAATTTTAAGTTTGGATTTTGTTAATGGCAATAATGTGTCAGCTCTCAGCTTCCATCTTCTCACGAATGGCCAGCGCTTTTTGCATAAAAGGGCCAGTTTTTTGCATTAAAAAACACCGTTGATGTGGAGTTATCTCACTGCTAGTGCTGACAAAATGCTTGCTCCTAAGTTTCATTTTGAAAGGATGTGAAGTTTAAAAGCCTGTGCTTGTAAAGCTCAGCACTAGAGCCGGAGTAGGCCATAGGCTGAGATTATGCTGCGCTGTCAGAACGTGAGGATTGGAAGTTTTGTTTCCAAGCTGGCAAAGAGCAGCTTGATTAATTCCATTTGGATGCGAGTTGCTAAAAGCATTTGTGACCAAGCCGCAGCAAGTGTAGCCTTGGGCTATGGGAAACCGAGTCCATCAACAGGTTTCGAGTGAGCTACATTTGTCATGGAAGATTATGCTTAGCTTTTTCCTACTTTCTGTTGGATGTGTAACTATTTTAGCTTTCATCATGTTGTTTAAATGCCTGTGAAGGAATGGAAGTGTTGTGTCAAACTGCATCCTTTGCAGGCAAATGGATCTCCAGGAACAATTTACAACATGTGTTGTCGAAGGCTTTCATGGCTGGTGTGAAGAACTGAGGCAGGGAGGAATCCTTTTGATCCCACCGCTGCCACCAATTTGTGAAGATGTCTGGATGATGATTTTAATTATATATATATATATATATATATATATATATATTACTAGCTGTGCCCAGCCACGCGTTGCTGTGGCGAAGTATGGTGGTATGGGAAATAAAGTATTTAGGAATTGGTGGTAGTTAAGGTAAAGGATAAAGGTTTTCCCCTGACATTAAGTCCATTATAAATGGGTAATATAGCTGTGTGGAAGGGCCTTGAGTCTACACTGCCATATAATCCAGTTCAAATCAAATAATCTGTATTTTATAGGCAGTGTGGAAGAGGCCTAAGTGAGGCCTAACTCTGCCAGTCCCCTGGGCTGAGTGGGCTTAACTTCTTTAAGGCACTTAAATAACTGTTCCAACTTCCAAAATATTTTCTCCTCTTCAATCAAAACTATTAACTGATCTCTTGGATCTACTGGGATTACTTCCCCTTACTTCTCAGCCTCTACACATAACCCTAAACAAGTCACCCAACTTGCTTAGTCTGGCACTATTAGAGGTCTGCTTTCCTGGTTTCCCTAATCTGGAACCAGTGTCCTTCCCCTGTGACTAAAAATCACAGACTCAGATTTGAACTTCCCTGGTTTCCCTAAACCTGGAACCAGTCTATCTCCTGTGACTCTCAGATCACAGACTAAACTGGTTTTTAAAACATTCCCTCCTTTTCTCTTCAAACATTTGGCTCCGCCCCCATTGCTATGGTAACCTGCCTCAGAATGCTGAGCTGGTTACCTTCCCCCACATATTGTTAACTCTAATACTTACCCATTTTAAACATAGCCAAACATGACTTCTAAAACAAAATCAAACAAACATGTCATCCATAAATTAAACAAAAACACACACTTCTTTACAGCCGGGATCACAGGGTTGTTGTATGTCTTTCGGGCTGTGTGGCCATGTTCCAGAAGTATTCTCTCCTGACGTTTCACCCACATCTATGGCAGGCATCCTCAGAGGTTGTGAGGTATGGATAAACTAAGTAAGGAAAGGAAAGAATATATATCTGTGTAGAGTCCAGGGTGTGGCAAGAGTCCTTTGTCACTGGGAAGTCAGCATTAATGTTTCAGTTAATCACCCTAATTAGCATTGGAAAGGTTTTTGTCTCTTGCCTGGGGGCATCCTTTGTTCAGTCATTAGCTGCCCTCAGAGTGTTGGTTCCCATCTACTGTTTTGATTTTAGAGTTTTTTAATACTGGTAGCCAGATTCTTTCCTTTCCTTACTTAGTTTATCCATACCTCACAACCTCTGAGGATGCCTGCCATAGATGTGGGCGAAACGTCAGGAGAGAATACTTCTGGAACATGGCCACACAACCTGAAAGACATACAACAACCCCAATTTACAACATGTCTAATTCAAAACGGTTTGTAGAAGCACAGTGGAGCATTAACCAGGAACTAGATTGCTGAGCATAGCCCAAAAATCTCAAACTCATTGTGTATCCTTGATGGGATTTTGGGAGGTAAGGAACCCCTTTCTCTAATTGAGTTCCTGGAGAGTTTTTACTAACCAGAGCAGACAATACTAAAGAGATGGGAAGTCGAATAACCTGGTTCATAGAAGGTCAATTTCTATATTCCACAACTACTGGAAGATTTCAGTGGAAAGAAAAATTTAAATTCTGCTTGTGAAATTAAAGGGCTAAACATTGGCACTGACTTTGAACTTTAGAAAGGTAAATAAATATCTATGGCAGGTTTTTCATACAGCAGCATAAGATATAGATAGTGACATGGATATAGGGAAGTTTTTTACATTTTCATATATTAAATTATTGGAACAGCCAGCCTCTTTCGTCTACTGAGTTGCTCTGGACCACCATCTTCTGGCTAGTATTGGTAATATAATATTTGTGTGTGTGTGTGTGTGTTTTTTTTAAGGTTAAGTTTTGCTATAATTTTGCACCATAACAAGTAATCAGCTCTGAACGTACAGAGATACAGTAGAGTCTCACTTATCCAACACTCGCTTATCCAACGTTCTGGATTATCCAATGCATTTTTGTAGTCAATATTTTCAATACATCATGGTATTTTGGTGCTAAATTCGTAAATACAGTAATTGCTACATAGCATTACTGCATATTGAACTACTTTTTCTGTCAAATTTGTTGTCTAACATGATGTTTTGGCACTTAATTTGTAAAATCATAACCTAATTTGATGTTTAATAGGCTTTTCCTTAATCCCTCCTTATTATCCAACATATTCGCTTATCCAACATTCTGCCAGCCCGTTTATGTTGGATAAGTGAGATTCTACTGTATGTTTTCAAGAAGATGTGTTTCAAAACAAACAGTTCCTCAGGGGAAAAAAATCATGTCAAGAGCGACTTGATAAACTAAACTTCAAGTTGCTTTTGGTGTGTGAGAGAATTGGCCATCTGCAAGGATGTTGCCCAGGGAATACCCAGATGTTTGATGCTTTACCGTCCTGTGGGAGGCTTCTCTCATGTCCCTGCATGGGAAGCTGGAGCTGACAGATGGGAGCTCACCCTGCTCCCCAGATTCAAACCGCTGAGAATTGGCCTGCAGGGACATTGCCCAGGGGATTGCCTGGATGTTTGATGTTTTACCGTCCTGTAGGAGGCTTCTCTCATGTCCCCGCATGGGAAGCTGGAACTGACAGATGGGAGCTCACCCCGCTCCCCAGATTCAAACCGCTGAGAATTGGCCTTCTGCAAGGACGTTGCCCAGGGAATTGCCTGGATGTTTGATGTTTTACCATCCTGTAGGAGGCTTCTCTCATGTCCCTGCATAGGAAGCTGGAGCTGACAGATGGGAGCTCACCCTGCTCCCCTGATTCAAACCGCTGAGAATTGGCCTTCTGCAAGGACGTTGCCCAGGGAATTGCCTGGATGTTTGATGTTTTACCATCCTGTAGGAGGCTTCTCTCATGTCCCTGCATAGGAAGCTGGAGCTGACAGATGGGAGCTCACCCTGCTCCCCAGATTCAAACCGCTGAGAATTGGCCTTCTGCAAGGATGTTGCCCAGGGGATTGCCTGGATGTTTGATGTTTTACCATCCTGTAGGAGGCTTCTCTCATGTTCCTGCATGGGAAGCTGGAGCTGACAGATGGGAGCTCACTCTGCTCCTCAGATTCAAACCGCTGAGAATTGGCCTTCTGCAAGGACGTTGCCCAGGGGATTGCCTGGATGTTTGATGTTTTACCATCCTGTAGGAGGCTTCTCTCATGTCCCCGCATGGGAAGCTAGAGCTGACAGACGGAAGCTCACCCCACTCCCTGGATTTGAACCGCTGACCTTTTGGTCAGCAGTCCTGCCAGCATTAACACTGTTCAAGATTCCCTCTTAATTTTGAAGAATATAACCAAACAAGAACCTTGGATTTATTAATCAAAAATATTGATACATTGATTCCTTTTCCTGTAGCAAGAAAGTATTGACTTCTTACAGTTTGTTATGGTTCTAC
Organism: Anolis carolinensis; assembly: GCF_035594765.1. NCBI lineage: Eukaryota > Metazoa > Chordata > Lepidosauria > Squamata > Anolidae > Anolis > Anolis carolinensis. The sequence goes on along the minus strand of NW_026943824.1, from coordinate 16,423,076 downwards.
AAATGAAAATGTTATTTGAAGAAACATCTTTTAATTAGAGGTGGTGCTACTACTGTATCAAAAGGACTTGGATTGACTGGTTGGAGAAACTAATCTATTAAAAATTGCACCTCTAGCTATTGGATTAAAGCACAGCTAAAATTCTGCCTTCATGGCATCTTGATTCTTTGGATTCTCTTTTCATAAAATAAGGTCTCGCTGGTTATAATAGGCAGAAAAGAAAACAAAAGACAATAATTCCAAACTTAAGTGTCTAACTATCCAAATGTGCAGTTAGCCCAGGGTGATTCTCTCTGCCCATCCACCAATTGAGCCTTTTAGCGCATCCGTAAGTGGCATTTTTCCCCCTCTGTCACTTCAGATGTTGTTCATAGACAGGCCAAGTGATCAGCACTGTGCTCATTTTACTCTGAGGTGGCAATAGGTTGCAGCCAATTGTGAAATGACTCTGGAGAGCCAAAATAATGATTCACACTGTGTGACTTTTGGCTGTTATGCGTTTCTTGGTTATTCTCAGGTGGAGCAAACTATGATGGGATCAGAGGATTGGATTTTAGCTCAGCAAACCTTCTGTGAAATGTAACTCAAAAGGTTGTAAGGATTGCCCATCAATAATTCTTGATGAGAAATGGCTCATTAAAATAATGGATGTGATGAATATGGATATATTAACACAAAAACTAGCACAGGATAGAGCTCCAGAAAACAAAACAGATTGGAAACCTATGATCGAATACTTGCAAAAAGAGAAAATTAACTGATGTATAAAGTTTGAGTAAGGAAATTCCAGGGGATAACAACATAAAATAAAGGTACAGTAGAGTCTCACTTATCCAACATAAACGGGCCGGCAGAATGTTGGATAAGCGAATATGTTGGATAATAAGGAGGCATTAAGGAAAAGTCTATTAAACATCAAATTAGGTTATGATTTTACAAATTAAGCACCAAAGCATCAGGTTATACAACAAATTTGGCAGAAAAAGTAGTTCAATACACAGTAATGCTATGTAGTAATTACTGTATTTACGAATTTAGCACCAAAATATCACGATGTATTGAAAACATTGATTACAAAAATGCGTTGGATAATCCAGAATGTTGGATAAGCGAGTGTTGGATAAGTGAGACTCTACTGTAGATGGGAAATTACCTCCACAAGAAGAAATGGTATTTTGGAAAGAGAATGTAAATTGAAGTGGCTTGGGGTGGAGGAGGGGGCACAGAGGTAAATATAACAACATACAAGATATGCGTACATATATAGTCGAGGCAATGAATTAAGTGTGAAATAAAAGTGTATGGAAAGTACTGATATATTGATGTATTTTAAGAAAACTAATAATTAGTTTAAGAAAACCCTTTGAATTTGAACATGCCCATTTTAGAATGTACTAGCTGTGCCCGGCCACGCGTTGCTGTGGTTAGGACTTTATTTTTCTTATTTATTTATTTTTCCCGAGTCCCTCTAGGGAGATGGTGGCGGGGTACAAAAATAAAATTATTATTATTATTATTATTATTATTATTATTATTATTTTCTTTTTGTTGTATGAACGTAGAGGCGTGGATGAGAGGTTGTGCTGTCAATTTTTGAGGTTGTGGGGCGTTTAGTTTTGTTTTATCCGGTGCCGGGATTCCTTTACCCTTTTATATAGAGAGATTTTAGAATCTTTTTATGAATGTTGACGTTAGTTATAATTCTTATATTGATTTATAGTGTGTTGTAAAATTTTTATACGTGTGCTTATTGTAAGCCGCCCTGAGTCCCCTCTCGGGTGAGAAGGGCGGGATATAAATGTTGTAATAAATAAAAATAAAATAAATTTTAAAAGTCTGGATTGTCCCCTCAAAACTATTTGGACTCTAGTGGGGGTGAAAATTGGGTGAGGAATACAATTAACCAAGGGGAGATTGTGTGTTCAACAGACGAAACACTTCAGTCAGTTCCTGCCTTTAACTAATGCTGCAGTTGTAGTTTTGGATTGCAAGAGTGGCTTGAGCTTTGAGGAAAACACAGGAAACTTATGTTTGTTTTCATTTGTGCTTTACTTAGAGCCTTGACCATCTGGCCACTATCTTTCATCTGGAGCAAACTTTCAACATGCGAGCAACTGGGGCACCGGCTGCAGCACCTCCAAATCATCAGCAGTAGCAGAAAAGCTCCAAATCAGACCCAGCTGATGAGGTGGGGAATCTGTGAGAATCTGTTTCTGTTGCTCTGTCTGGGTAGTTTTTTATGTCAACTGTGTTAGGTATGCCTTGTATGTCTAAACATGTATGTCTATTGGTCATACTGGCCAGTGTCTAAGACAAGGGTCCCCAAACTAAGGCCTGGGGGCCACATGCGGCCCATCGAAGCCATTTATCCGGCCCCCGCGGTGGCGGATAAATAATAATAATTATTATTATTATTGACACAAAGACACAGTATAACACAGCAAACAAGATAAATATGCTGTATTTCATTTCACAAAATCACAAGTCGAACACTTCCTAAACGTTTAGGACTGTGTGATGTATTATTATTATTATTATTATTATTGACACAAAGACACAGTATAACACAGCAAACAAGATAGATTTGCGGGATTTCATTTCACAAAATCACAAGTCGAACACTTCCCAAGCATTTAGGACTGTGTGATGTATTATTATTATTATTATTATTATTATTATTATTATTGTTATTATTGAGACAAAGACACAGTATAACACAGCAAACAAGATATATATTCTAGATTTCATATCACAAAATCACAAGTCGAACACTTCCCAAGCATTTAGGACTGTGTGATTTATTATTATTATTATTATTAATAATAATAATAATAATAATATTTAAGCTGGGAGGCCATCTGTCAGGGGTGCTTTGCTTGTGCTTTTGGAGCACAAAGGCAGAAGGGGGTTGGACTAAATGGCCCAAGGGGTCTCTTTCAACCCTCTTTATTATTTTTATTATGATAATGGTGATGATATGATGATGATGATGATGATGATGATTAACATTGAGGCTGTATTTGTTCCCGTTTTGTTTGTTTACTTCAAAATAAGATATGTGCAGTGTGCATAGGAATTTGTTCACAGTTTTTGTAAAACTATAGTCCGGCCCTCCAACGGTCTGCGTTATAAAAAGTTTGGGGACCCCTGGTCTAAGAGTTGATGCCCATGGCATTTAGCATTTCCTAGTGGAGGCCCCAGTGGCGCAGCGGATTAAACCGCTGAGCTGCTGAAGTTGCTAACTGAAAGGTTGGCGGTTCGAATCCAGGGAGCGGAGTGAGCTCCCGCTATTAGTCCCAGCTTCTGCCAACCTAGCTGTTCAAAAATATGCAAATGTGAGTAGATCAATAGGTACTGGTCCAGCGGAAAGGTAACGGTGCTCCATGCAGTCATGCTGGCCATGTTACCTAGGCGGTGTCTACAGACACCGCCGGCTCTTTGGCTTAGAAATGGAGATGAGCATCAACCCCCAGAGTTGGACACAACTAGACTTAATGTCAAGGGAAAACCTTTACCTTTACTACCTTTTGGTGGGTTATTTGTGCAAAGAAGCACACATGTATTGTCTTAGTTTTGACTATGTTCTCTTTATATAGGCTGATTAGTAAAAGGCCAGTAAGTAAATACAATTGGGCATCAAACAAAATTGGATTTTGATTAACTGTAGCACAGAAGTACAGTAGAGTCTCACTTATCCAAGCTAAACGGGCCGGCAGAAGCTTGGATAAGTGAATATCTTGGATAATGAGGGATTAAGGAAAAGCCCATTAAACATCAAATTAGGTTATGATTTTATAAATTGAGCACCAAAACATCATGTTATACAACAAATTTGACAGAAAAAGTAGTTCAATATGCAGAAATGTTATGTTGTAATTACTGTATTTACGAATTTAGCACCAAAATATCATGATATATTGAAAACATTGACTACAAAAATGGCTTGGATTATCCAGAAGCTTGGATAAGTGAGGCTTGGATAAGTGAGACTCTACTGTACTGTCAGATTTATGTTGTGTTGTTGTTGTTATTATTATTATTATTGATTTTTTTCTCCCATGGGTGGGACTCAAAGCAGTGTTTTTCCAAAGTGATGTAGTATGAAGAACTATTAACATGTTGCTGAAAATGCACTGGCACATTGTGTGTTTTTCTCTGCGAAAGAGAACGTGCTGTGTTCCATGGTGTTCATGTTCTGTGCTGCTGCACCTCAAAAACTCATATTGTGCTTTTGCCCCTCTTTTGCCACCCACACAACTTTAAATTCTGTCTCCTTCAAAGGGAGAGGGTTGCCCAGGAAACAGTCCTGGCAACCCAAACTGGCACAGCCATTTGACATATCTGTACGTTCCTGCCTCTGCTCTCTCCTTTGCCGCAGTGACCTCAGGTGCCCCCGTGATTCAGGATCTTGTCATGCCATTGTTTATCCTCTATATGTATCTCTCTTTTGAGTCGATTTTTTTTGGTCAGTGCAGAGTTTTGAAACTTTTAAGTCAATGAGGGGGTGATGGCATGGTTGACTAAACACCATAAAAGAGTTCTGGATGCAGGAACAGATTTTTAATAAACCAAAGAGGACAAAACTTTCCAGATCTCAACATACAACCCCACATAAGGATACCTAATAATGAACTTTCTATGTTGGCTTCCCTTTCCTATCCCTTAGAATAGGCTTATCCATACAGTAGAGCAGGGGTCCCCAAACTTTTAAAACAGGGGGCCAGTTCACAATCCTTCAGACCATTGGAGGGCCGGACTATAGTTGGCCACCAAGCAATAAATAATAATAATAATAATAATAATAATAATAATAATAATAATAATAACAACAACAACAACAACAACAATAATAATAAAGAGGGTTGGAAGAGACCCCTTGGGCCATTTAGTCCAACCCCCTTCTGCCTCTGTGCACCAAAAGCACAACCAAAGCATCCCTGACAGATGGCCATCCAGCCTCAATGTTATTATTATTATTATTATTAATAATAATAATAATAATAATAATAATAAAGAGGGTTGGAAGAGACCTCTTGGGCCATTTAGTCCAACCCCCTTCTGCCTCTGCGCACCAAAAGCACAAGCAAAGAACCCCTGACAGATGGCCATCCAGCCTCAATATTATTATTAATAATAATAATAATAATAATAATAATAATAATAATGAGGGTTGGAAGAAACCCCTTGGGCCATTTAGTCCAACCCCCTTCTGCCTCTGTGCACGAAAACCACAACCAAAGCATCCCTGACAGATGTCTACCCAGCCTCAATATTATTATTATTATTATTAATAATAATAATAATAATAAGGGTTGTAAGAGAAGAAGAGACCTCTTGGGTCATTTAGCCCAACCCCCTTCTGCCCTTGTGCCGTGGGGGCCGGATAAATAGCTTTGATGGGCCGCATCCGGCCCCTGGGCCTTAGTTTGGGGACCCCTGCAGTAGAGTCTCACTTATCCAACATAAACGGGCCGGCAGAATGTTGGATAAGCAAATATCTTGGATAATAAGGAGGGATTAAGGAAAAGCCTATTAAACATCAAATTAGGTTATGATTTTACAAATTAAGCACCAAAACATCATGTTATACAACAAATTTGACGGAAAAAGTAGTTCAATATGCAGTAATGCTATGTAGTGATTACTGCATTTACGAATTTAGCACCAAAATATCATGATGTATTGAAAACATTGTCTACAAAAATGCATTGGATAATCCAAAACGTTGGATAAGTGAAACTCTACTGTATATTTTGGATGTAAAATCACAGTTAGCCTTGCTAGATAAAACTCATGGGATTTGTTGTCCAAAGCTACTTCAGAAAAAGAAACCCTGTCTCCATTTTAATAACCTTCCTTTGGTAACTTGATATATTTCTGTTCTGATTTCAGAAAAGCAAACATTTTTCTTTCTATCCTCATTGATGTGGCTCTGGGGATACTGCTAATGTCATGGCTGTATCAGAAAAATCGTATTGGACATCTTGCCAATGACCTTGTTCCAATGGCTGATGTAAGTTTTTGGCTTGAGCCTTATTTACATATAAAATTGGAACTCATTCTCTTCCAACCTGTTGCCTTGCACATATTTTAGAGTCCTGTTCCATCATCCCTGCTGGAAATAGCAACCATCTCAATCCTCCACTAGTCATTTGTATCATTCAGGTTGCTTACTGTATTGTATATGTGTGTATTGGTTTGCAGTTTTCCTTAACTCTTTATTGTGGGAGGGACTGCAGACCACATGATCAGGTATGGGCTTGTTTAGGGGCTCTGATTCCATTTTAAAAGGTCAGAAGCCATTAGACCAATGGTTCTCAACCTGGTAAACTGGTTAGGATTTCTGGAAGTTGTAGGCCAAAACACCTGAGGATCCACAGGTTGAGAACCACTGCATTAGACTTTTAATGTAGAGACTTCCGCAGGAACAGTATGCTTAGAAACCTCAGTAGAAATAGAACATAATAATAATAATCCAGCATATATATCTCGTTTGCTGTGGCATACTTTGTCTTTGTCTTTGTGTCAATAATAATAGCTATTCTAGAGCTATAATTATTATAATTATTATTGCTGTTCCAGAGCATTGCATCATCATCATTATTACTATTTGCCCAGAGCAGTATTATTATTGTTATTATTATTATTATTGACACAACAACATTGTATGACACAGCAAACATGATAGACATGCTGGATTTCGTATCACAAAATCACAAGTCGAACACTTCCCAAGTGTCTAGGACTGTGTGATGTATTTTCAGATGATGCATGCAGATCCCAGTAGGGTGGCCTTTTGCAGTTGGCAAATCGTAATTTTGTCAATGTCTATTGTTTCCAAATGCCGGCTGAGATCTTTTGGCACGGAACCCAGTGTGCCAATCACTACCGGGACCACCTGCACTGGTTTCTGCCAGAGTCTTTGAAGTTCAATCTTGAGGTCCTGAGAGCGGCTGAGTTTTTCCTGTTGTTTTTCGTCAATGCGACTGTCACCTGGGATGGCGACATCAATGAACCTTTTTCTTTTCCACAACTGTGATGTCTGGTGTGTTGTGTTCCAGAACTTTGTCAGTCTGGATTCAGAAGTCCCACAGTATCTTTGCGTGCTCATTCTCCAATACTTTTGCAGGTTTGTGATCCCACCAGTTCTTTGCTGCTGGGAGGTGGTACTTGAGGCATACGTTCCAAGGAATCATTTGGCCCACATAGTTGTGCCTCTGTCAGTAGTCTGTCTGTGCGATTTTCTTACAGCAGCTGAGGATATGATCAATGGTTTCGTCGGTTTCCTTGCACAGTCTGCATTTTGGGTCATCAGCTGATTTTTCGATCTTGGCCTGAATTGCCTTTGTCCTGATGTCTTGCTCCTGGGCTGCAAAGATCAGGCCTTCTGTCTCCTTCTTCAGGGTCCCATTTGTGAGCCAGAGCCAGGTCTTCTCCTTATCAGCTTTTCCTTCCATTTTGTCAATGAACTTTCCATGCAATGTTTTGTTGTTCCAGCTGTCAGCTCTAGTTTGTAGTGCGGTTTTCTTATACTGACTCTTTATTTGCTGTGTTTTGAGGAGTTTCTGATTTTTGACTTCAGTCAAAGCAGGTTCTTCACTTTGCTTTACATGTTCTGCCAGGGCATGTTCTTCTTCTTTGACTGCTTGTTTGACTTGTAAGAGTCCTCTGCCCCCTGATCTTCTAGGCAGATATAGCCGGTCCACATCACTGCGAGGGTGCAGTGAATGATGAATGGTCATGGGTTTTCTTGTTTTTCTGTCCAAATTGTCCAGTTCCGCCCATGTCCAGTTTATGATGCCAGCAGTATATCTTATGATAGGTATGGCCCAAGTATTTATGGCCTTGATGGTGTTGCCTCCATTGAGCTTGCTTTTGAGAATTTTTCTGATTTTTTGAAATTTTGAGAATTATTATTATTATTATTATTATTATTTGTCCAAAGCAGTATTATTATTATTATTACACTACTATTACTATAATTACTATTATGGTCGAAATGTGGAGAGGCACCTAAGGTCAAGCAAAGTGGTTTTTGGCAGGTTTGGTTCTGCAAGAAAGTCTCATAAACCGCCCTGAGTCCCCTCGGGGAGATAAGGCGGGGTATAAAGTATTATTATTATTACAGTAGAGTCTCACTTATCCAAGCCTCGCTTATCCAAGCCTCTGGATAATCCAAGCCATTTTTGTAGTCAATGTTTTCAATATATCGTGATATTGTGCTGCTAAATTCGTAAATACAGTAATTACAACATAACATTACTGCGTATTGAAGTGCATTTCCTGTCCAATTTGTTGTATAACATGATGTTTTGGTGCTTAATTTGTAAAATCATAACCTAATTTGATGTTTAATAGGCTTTTCCTTAATCCCTCCTTTTTATCCAAGATATTCGCTTATCCAAGCTTCTGCCGGCCCGTTTAGCTTGGATAAGTGAGACTCTACTGTATTATTATTATTATTATTATTATTATTATTATTATTATTATTATTATTATTTATCATAGTGCTTAGAAATATTATTGAGGAGTCCTGGGAGTTGCAGTCCCAAAAATGTAACTTTTTGAACACTTGTTTAGCATTCCAGCTAGGCTGGGAACTCTGCCTTAGAATCATAAACCATATTGCCCAGTCGAAGCTTGTCAAGGGTGAAGCAGAATTCCCATTGTGCTCTAGATCCCATGAAGACAGGAGCCAGATTTTCTGAGAAATGTACACTATTGGACTATATTAAACGCTAGGAGCCAAAATCCAAAGCACCTGGAGGGCATTAGTTCGAGGAAGTTGTGTCAAGCTATATTTTGCCTATATTCTTACATTCCAGCAGACTAGCATGCAAAGCTGTAGCTGCCAAGGGTTTCAAACCGCTACCATGGCAGAAAATGAACTTTCCTCTAAGAAGAGTTCTCTCTTTTTTTTAAGTTCGGTGAAAGAATCGATCGCTGTTGTACAGCTCTCACATTGTAAATATTAAATGAAGTCTATTTCTGAAGCATCCTGCACTTCCCTCTGTATAGCAAGGGAGGAAGTCCACAGTGGTACAGAAAGGCCCTGGATCACAGCCAGGCCTCAGCTGGCAGCGAAATGCAAGAAGATGCGCAAAAGTGCTCCATGGCTCAGTCTTGCAGGCTAAAAGCAATATGGCAGAGAAACACATAGAAAACTCCGTTCATAAATCTGAGGCATTAGGGAGTTGCAGCCCAATATTTCATCCGTTCATTTTTGAACGTGAAGTTCAGTCTGCTCAGGTTTCTTGGTCTTTATCCACCTTTTTCTTCCTTGAGATTTTCTCTTTGCATCCAATCCTATTCGGTACATGGCTTTTCCACAGCAGCTAAGGCATTTGTCAACCTCAACACTCATTCCCAACTAATGTTAGAGTATTATTTATTTATGTATGTACAGTAGAGTCTCATTTATCCAACATAAACGGGCCGGCAGAACGTTGGATAAGCAAATATTTATTTATTATTTATTTATTTATTATAATAATAATAATATAATAGCTTTATTTTTATACCTCGCCCCATCTCCCCGAAGGGACTCGGGGCGGCTCACATGGGGCCATGCCCAATACAACAATCAAAAAACCAATCGCAAATCCCGATAAAAACATCAACACCAATAAAAACAAACATTAAAAATCATAAATCATGCAATATTAAAATCAGGGGACTAAAATCAGGGGATTTAGAGCATTTATATTCCGCCTTTCTCACCCCGAAGGGGACTCAGGGCGGATCACATTACACATATAGGCAAACATTCAATGCCTTTTAACATAGAACAAAGACATGACAAACATAGGCTCCGAGCGGGCCTCGAACTCATGACCTCCTGGTCAGAGTGATTCATTGCAGCTGGTTGCAGCTGGCTTGCTCTCCAGCCTGCGCCACAGCCCGGGCCCAGAATATGTTAGATAATAAGGAGAGATTAAGGTGAAGTCTATTAAACATCAAATTAGGTTATGATTTTACAAATTAAGCACCAAAAACATCATGTTATACAACAAATTTGACAGAAAAAGTAGTTCAATAGGCAGTAATGCTATGTAGTAATTACTGCATTTACAAATTTAGCACGAAAATATCACGATGTATTGAAAACATTGACTACAAAAATGCGTTGGATAATCCAGAACGTTGGATAAGCGAGTGTTGGATAAGTGAGACTCTACTGTATTTATATCACGCCCTTCTCACCCCGAAGGGGACTCAGGGCGGCTTACAAGTTATATCTACATACAATATATGATATTATTAGCATAGCACAATATAATCATTATATATTATTATATTGTACTATATCACTATATTGCAATATTATTAGTAATATTACATAGGAGTCCCTGATGGCGCAGTGGGTTAAATCCTTATGAGTTGGAGGTTGGGTTACTGACCCTCTCTCCCTGCAGAGCTAATGGAGTTCAAACTGCATTATTATTATTATTATTATTATTATTATTATTATTATTATTATTATTATATTATGACACAGCAAACAAGATAGATATGCTGGATTTCGTATCACAAAATCCCAAGTCGAACACTTCCCAAGTGTCTAGGACTGTGTGATGTATTTTCGGATGATGCGCGCAGATCCCAGTAGGGTGGCCTTTTGCAGTTGCCAGATCGTAATTTTGTCAATGTCTATTGTTTCCAAATGCCGGCTGAGATCTTTTGGCACGGCACCCAATGTGCCCATCACCACCGGGACCACCTGCACTGGTTTCTGCCAGAGTCTTTGAAGTTCAGTCTTGAGGTCCTGAGAGCGGCTGAGTTTTTCCTGTTGTTTTCCATCAATGCGACTGTCACCTGGGATGGCAACATCAATGATCCAAACCTTTTTCTTTTCCACAACTGTGATGTCTGGTGTGTTGTGTTCCAGAACTTTGTCATTCTGGATTCGGAAGTCCCACAGTATCTTTGTGTGCTCATTTTCCAATACTTTTGCAGGTTTGTGATCCCACCAGTTCTTTGCTGCTGGGAGGTGGTACTTGAGGCATAAGTTCCAATGAATCATTTGGGCCACATAGTTGTGCCTCTGTTTGTAGTCTGTCTGTGCAATTTTCTTACAGCAGCTGAGGAGATGATCGGTTTCCTTGCACAGTCTGCATTTTGGGTCATCAGCTTATTATTATTATTATTATTATTATTATTATTATTATTATTATGACACAGCAAACAAGATAGATATGCTGGATTTCATATGTTAGGGTTATTATTATTATTATTATTATTATTATTATTATTATTATTATTATTATTGGCCTTCATGGTGCAGTGGGTTACAGCCTTGTGACTTGAAGGTTGGCTTGCTGACCTGAAGGCTGCCAGGTTCGAATCCAACCCGGGGAGAGCGCGGATGAGCTCCCTCTGTCAGCTCCAGCTCCATGCAGGGACATGAGAGAAGCCTCCCACAAGGATGGTCAATACATCAAAACATCCGGGCAACAGATGGCTTTCCCCCCTAGAAGCATCCCAGAGAAGACTTCTCGGGTGGACAGACTGGCCTAGATATGGAGAAATAATAAAGAAAGAGAGACAAGAACATGAGCTATTATCACAACAAGAAATAAAAGATAAGTACAGTAATATTACGTGGTTGCAATATTGGCAATTAAAAGAATTCTTTAATAAGGATAAAAGTCACGGCTTCATGGACAAGGAGAATAAGTGGGACAAAGTATGGATCTCAGACAATAGAACTCTCTCAAAAATTTATAAATATCTAAACGAGTGGAATACTGAAACTGAAATAGTGAAAAACTGCATGACTAAGTGGGCTAAAAATATTGGAAGGAGCATTTTAATGGCAGAATGGGAAGACTGTTGGAATAGGAAGATCAAATTCACGTACGCTTATAGTATGAAGGAAAACTGGTGGAAGATGCTTTATAGGTGGCACTTTACCCCTAATAAATTAGGCTCAATAAATAAAAACAATAGTACAAAATGCTGGAAATGTGGAGAGACAGAAGGAACATACCATCATATGTGGTGGACTTGCAGAATTGCAAAGGAATTCTGGATAAAGATTCACGAATACACCCAAAAAATATTAGGCAAGAAGCTACCCAAACTGCCAGAAATATTCTTATTAAATATATCAAGAATCCAAGCAGGTTCGAATGATGAAAAGATCTTAACATTCCTTTCGACTGCAGCCAGGATAGTGTTTGCTAGATATTGGAGACAGAGCAAAGGTCCTACAATAGAAGAATGGCTAATAAAGGTAGCGGAAATCAAGAATATGGACAGATTGACCTATCTATTGGCCAAACAACAAGGAAGACCAAGAAAGGAAACGGATTGGAATAAAGTAGAAAGTTTTTTAAATAGAAAGAAAATCTTATAATGCATGAGGAAGAATTAACCTTAGGAAGAAGTACCGGACCGGAACCAGAGAAGAGACAATTGAAGACAGCGGATAAGAAGAAAAGAAAGGTAGAATGCAAAATGACCCCGGAGCAGTCCTGGAAGTACACATCATCAAATGCCTCCCCCCGCACACTGACCTCATCCATACCCGCACCCTCTTCCCCCCCCCCCCCAGTATACCTATCCTACCCATACCTACCCCATCTATTCACAACCCCCATGGACAGTTCTTTTTTGCTTCTTTTCTTTTAACATCTGTTAATAACTAAAAGTTAATAAAGATTATTTTAAACAAAACATCCGGCAACATCCCCTGGGCAACATCCTTGCAGACAACCAATTCTCTCACACCAGAAGTGATTTGCCCTCTCCCCAAGACCAAAGGCGACTGAATTGTTGCTGGTTTATCACCAGCTATAAATCCAATTTATTTGAACGTATAGCATTGTATAGCAGTAGACAGTGCTATAGAGTACACATTCGTGGAAGGATAAAGCTTGCAAAAATTCAAGCACATTTGCCATTTCCAGAGCTAATGAATTTTTTTTCCCCTTTTCGTAGGGGAAAAACGAATAAAACTATTCAGCTGACCCTTGCATTTTGTGGGTGGTGTTTGGCATGCACAAGGGAACAATTTTCAATTGACCATCCTCTTCCTTTCTTCCTTTAATGCAGCATGTTGCCCAGCAGCTACAAAGCCTCCTGCAGTGGCTAATGGGCGCACCGGCTGGCTTAAAAATGAACAGAGCTTTGGACCAAGTCCTGGGCCGATTCTTCCTCTATCACATTCACCTCTGGATTAGTAAGTGCAGCTGTTTAAACTGTGATTTTTTTAATCATTTGTTTCTAGGAGGGAGGAAGCCAACCTGCCATGCTCCAAGAGTCGAGGTTACAACAACAACAAGACTTTATTTATATACCGTTCTATCTCTGATAAGGACTCGGAGTGGTTTACACATCATAAAAACATTCAATACGTATACATAATACAACATACAAGAACCAATACAATAACAATTAACAAACATGTTTAAAATTCCAACATTTTAAAACAATATAATACCTAGTAAGAACAATTGCAACCTTCTTCATTAATTGGGCATGCTTATTGGGAGCTAGGGAGCCCTCGGTGGCGCAGCATATTAAAGTGCTGAGCTACTGAACTTGCAGACCGAAAGGTTGCAGGTTCGAATCCGGGGAGCGGAGTGAGCACCCGCTGTTAGCCCCAGCTTCTGCCAACCTAGCAGTTCAAAAACATGCAAATGTGAGTAGATCAATAGGTGACGCTTTTGCGGGAAGGTAACGGTGCTCCATGCAGTCATGCCGGCCACATGACCTTAGAGGTGTCTATGGACAATGCCGGCTCTTTGGCTTAGAAATGGAGATGAGCACCAACCCCCAGAATCGGACACGACTGGATTTAACGTCAGGGGAAACTTTTACCTTTACCTTGCATACAATATTGATAATAGTATACTAATAATAATACAATATAATAATATTAATTATTATATATTAAATATAATACAGTAGAGTCCCACTTATCCAACATTCGCTTATCCAACGTTCTGGATTATCCAAGGCATTTTTGTAGTCAGTGTTTTCAATACATCCTGATATTTTGGTGCTAAATTCGTAAATACAGTACTTACTACATAGCATTACTGCGTATTGAACTACTTTTTCTGTCAAATCTGTTATTAGACATGAGGTTTTGGTGCTTAATTTGTAAAATCATAACCTAATTTGATGTTTAATTGGCATTTCCTTAATCCCTCCTTATTATCCAACATATTCGCTTATCCAACGTTCTGCCAGCCTGTTTACGTTGGATAAGCGAGACCCAACTGTACCTAGTAAGAACAATTGCAACCTTCTTCATTAATTGGGCATGCTTACTGGGAGCTAGGGAGCCCTCGGTGGTGCAGCATATTAAAGTGCTGAGCTACTGAACTTGCAGACTGAAAGAATTATTATTATTATTATTATTATTATTATTATTTGGAGCCCCGGTGGTGCAGTGTGTTAAAGCACTGAGCTGCTGAACTTGCAGACCAAAAGATCGCAGGTTTGAATCCGGGGAGCGGAGTGAGCAACTGCTGTTAGCCCCAGCTTCTGCCAACCTAGCAGTTAGAAAACATGCAGGTGTGAGTAGATCAATACGTACTGCCCGGGGGCTGTGGCGCAGACGGGAGAGCAAGCCAGTGCAATTAACTGCAATGAATTACTGACCAGGAGGTCATAAGTTCGAGGCCCGCTCGGAGCTATGTTGTTGTTTGTCTTTGTCCTGTGTTAAAAAGGCATTGAATGTTTGCCTAATATGTGTAATGTGATCCGCCCTGAGTCCCCTTCGGGGTGAGAAGGGCGGAATATAAATGCTGTAAATAAATAAATAAATAAATAAATACTGTTCCAGCGAGAAGATAACGGCACTCCATGCAGTCATGCCGGCCACATGATCTTGGAGGTGTCTACGGACAATGCCGCCTCTTTGTCTTAGAAATGGAGATGAGTACCAACCCCCAGAGTGTGAGTAGATCAATAGGTACTGCTCCGGCGAGAAGGTAGCAATGCTCCATACCACCATGCCTATGGCCACATGACCTTGGAGGTGTCTACGGACAACGCCGGCTCTTCGTCTTAGAAATGGAGATGAGCACCAACCCACAGAGCCGGACACAAATGGACTTAACATCAGGGGAAAACCTTTATCTTTACCTTTACACACACATGCAAATAGGTTCTTGCTGGTGAAATCCGTTCCTTGAGGGGGGCATTTGCCCAGGGCCCCCTCCTATCTGGGAGCAATCCTGCCAAGAAAAGCAACAATCACGACCTCAATATGGGGTGAGCTCTCTCCATTAGGCTTCCTGTGGGCAGCACCATGAAATGGAAACTCTCCATGGCAAAAACAGCCCGCCAAAACCCAAACAGTCCTATAAAACCAAGTATAAAAAAAAAAAAACACACACACACACACAAGGAAAAATATTTTATTGTGGGGGGAAATCCTCCCTATGTAAGAGAGCATATAATTAGCTATTGCTGTTTTTAATATTTTGCCAGTGATGCTGCCTCAGCAGAAAGAAGCCCAGGGCTGATGGTAGAACATGCGATTTCAACCAAAGCTGTTCAATTAATAGCTTCTGGGTTGGGTTCATCCCTTAGAAAACTTTCCTTTGGGCCCTGAAGACATAACTAAATTATACGCAATATAATTTAGAATGATATATAATAATATAATATATTGTATATATATAGCAAAAGGTAAAGGCTTTCCCTGACGTTAAGTCCAGTCGTGACCGACTCGGGGTTGGTGCTCATCTCCATTTCTAAGCCCAAGAGCTGGCGTTGTCCTTAGACACCTCCAAGGTTGTGTGTCCAGCATGACTGCATGGATCGCCGTTACCTTCCCACCGGAGCGGTACCTATTGATCTACTCACATTTGCATGTTTTCCAACCTCTAGGTTGGCAGGAGCTGGAGCTGATAGCGGGCGCTCACTCCGCTCCTGGGATTTGAACCTGGGACCTTTTGGTCCACAAGTTCAGCAGCTCAGTGCTTTAACACACTGTGCCACCAGGGCCCCCTTGTATATAATATTATCAATATTATATGTATATTGTAATACGATATACAGTAGAGTCTCACTTATCCAAGCTTCGCTTATCCAAGCCTCTGGATAATCCAAGCCATTTTTGTAGTCAATGTTTTCAATATATCATAATATTTTGGTGCTAAATTCGTAAATACAGCTATTATAACATAACATTACTGTGTATTGAACTACTTTTTCTGTCAAATTTGTTTTATAACATGATGTTTTGGAGCTTAATTTGTAAAATCATTACCTAATTTGATGTTTAATAAGCTTTTCCTTAATCCCTCCTTATTATCCAAGATATTCGCTTATCCAAGCTTCTGCCGGCCCGTTTAGCTTGAATAAGTGAGACTCTACTGTAATACAGTACTAATAATAATATAATAATATTAATTATATATGATATATTACATGTAATATTACTAATAATATTATAGTATATTGATATAGTACAATATAGTAATTTAATGCTAGTATTGTGCTATGCTAATAATAGCATAATTTGTAAGCTGCTCTGAGTCCCCTTCGGGGTGAGAAAGTCGGGATATAAATGTAGTAAATAAATAAATAAAACTGCAGATCCCATGATTCCATGGCATTTGGCCACAGCATTCATAGTGGTGTCAAACTGCATTAATTCTACAGAGTGTAAATGCCTTGGAGACTACTTTGGAGACTACCTGCAGAGTGTAGGTGCCTTAGACTACCTTGGAGAAGCCATTTGTGTCAGCTAGAAGCTTGATATTGGAAGCTTGATATATCCCCCCCCCCCTCGACAATCTCTGTGGAAATGTTCTTTTAAGTGCTCGTCTTTCCTTTTATTGTTTTTCAGGCTATATCCACCTGATGTCCCCCTTTGTGGAGATGATCCTGTGGTACGTCGGCTTGTCCGCCTGCCTTGGCCTCACTGTGGCCCTTTCCATTCTCTCGGACATCATTGCGCTCCTGACCTTCCACATCTACTGCTTTTATGTCTATGGAGCAAGGTAAGGGTGCAATAATAATAACAACAACAACAACAATAATAACTGTAGTCTTATAACCCGCCTCCATCTCCCTGAAGGGCCTCGGGGTGGCTTACCTGAGGACCAAGCCCAGCATAAACAGAGAATTCAAGTTAAAAAATTAAAAACACATAACAAATAAACAATATAATAACAGGGTTGTTGTGTGTTTTCCGTGCTGTATGGGCATGTTCCAGAAGTAGTCTCACCTCTGAGGATGCCTGCCATAGATATGTGGGTGAAACGTCAGGAGAGTATACGAGGGTTGAATGAAAAGTAATGCCTCCACCTTGGTAACTCCTCAACAGATGGCAGTCCTGGTATGCGACAGGTACTGGTTTGTTTAGTAGACTCTCCTCTACAGCTCCATTTGGTGGGAAGCCTTAGCACTGAACGGTTGTGTTGTTAAAGTGCAAAGTATGGAACCCTGCGCAGACAGGGAAGCCTTAGCATTGAACGGTTGTGTTTTTAAAGTGCAAAGTATAGAACCCTTCACAGATAGGGAAGCCTTAGCATTGAACGGTTGTGTTGTTAAAGTGCAAAGTATGGAACCCTGCGCAGATGGGGAAGCCTTAGCATTGGACGGTTGTGTTGTTAAAGTGCAAAGTATGGAACCCTGCGCAGATGGGGAAGCCTTAGCATTGGACGGTTGTGTTGTTAAAGTGCAAAGTATAGAACCCTGCGCAGATGGGGAAGCCTTAGCATTGAACGGTTGTGTTGTTAAAGTGCAAAGTATGGAACCCTTCGCAGATAGGGAAGCCTTAGCATTGAACGGTTGTGTTGTTAAAGTGCAAAGTATGGAACCCTGCGCAGATGAAGCCTTAGCATTGGACGGTTGTGTTGTTAAAGTGCAAAGTATAGAACCCTGCGCAGATGGGGAAGCCTTAGCATTGAACGGTTGTGTTGTTAAAGTGCAAAGTATGGAACCCTTCGCAGATAGGGAAGCCTTAGCATTGAACGGTTGTGTTGTTAAAGTGCAAAGTATGGAACCCTGCGCAGATGAAGCCTTAGCATTGGACGGTTGTGTTGTTAAAGTGCAAAGTATAGAACCCTGCGCAGATGGGGAAGCCTTAGCATTGAACTGTTGTGTTGTTAAAGTGCAAAGTATAGAACCCTGCGCAGATGGGGAAGCCTTAGCATTGAACGGTTGTGTTGTTAAAGTGCAAAGTATGGAACCCTGCGCAGATGGGGAAGCCTTAGCATTGGACGGTTGTGTTGTTAAAGTGCAAAGTATAGAACCCTGCGCAGACTGGGAAGCCTTAGCATTGGACGGTTGTGTTGTTAAAGTGCGAAGTATGGAACCCTGTGCAGACGGGGAAGCCTTAGCATTAAACGGTTGTGTTGTTAAAGTGAGAAGTGTGGAACCCTGTGCAGACCAGGTCGGTCCATGCGACTTAAGCAATGTGCAGTCATTGAATTCTTGACAGCAGAAGGTGTCACCCCAAAAGAGATTCATCAGAGAATGCAAGTTGTTTATGGTGATTGTGTTGATGTGAGTCCTGGTTGGGCGAGTAAGTTTCAAGATGTTGAGGTGGGAACATCTGACTTGCGTGACAAAGAGTTGGACGTCCTGTGACAGCAACCACCGAGTTTCACAAGCAAAAGGTTGACAGATTGATTAAGGATGGTCATCGTATCACTCAGAGAGAAATTTCAAGCATAATTGGCATTTCACAAGAACGTGTGGGTCACATGATTGCTTTGCTTGGCTATCAGATGTTGAGAGAACTGTGAGACACTGGTTGCGGAAACAGAGTGTCAACTTCTTCCGTGACAGCTTCAGAAAACTTGTTCATCCTTGGCAGAAATGTATCCAATTGTCTGATGATTATGTGGAAAAGTGAATAGTGGTAGTTAAAGAGCACATTCCAAGGATTATTTCTGCATTTGATTTATTAAAATATTCCCATCCTAACCCAAGTAACGAAGGTGGAGGCATTACTTTTCATTCAACCCTCGTACTTCTGGAACGTGGCCATACAGCCTGGAAAACACACAACAACCCGGCCATGAAAGCCTTCATCAATACATTAAATGTATCTTGTCTCCTATCAAGCAAAGCATTGCCACATGGTATTTCCCTGAACCGCCAGGGGGCACCATGGGCTTTATTGTCACAAATAGAAAAATGGGGACAAATTGCCCGTATGCCCATTGCGATACAGCCCAGTTTCATCAGATTTACTTTTTACAACAGCCGTTCCGAGAAAATCTTAGTTGCTTAATCTTTAGTATGGAAAGAACGAAGACGATAAAAGGAAGCAAAGTGAAGTTTCACAACAGATAGCCTATCTATGAATACAAGGGCAGATTTTCCTTCTTAAAACAACCTAAACCACAAAGGTGGTCCCATCTGATATTGGAAGTTAAGTAGAGCCAGTCCTGTTTCATGGAGGGAAGATTAACCTATATTTCAGAGGACAAAACAGGAGAAACAACCTTTTGCCTGTTTTTTTCCTCTGAAATTTAAGTTCCTCTTCCAGAGGAAGTCCAGGTGAAATCCCTGCAAAGGCCTCGTCGATACATACTGTAAATATAAGCAAGAGTAGGAGAGGCTTCTTTTTAAATGCTACTTCAGCAGGAGTAACATTGATGTACAGTAACAAGTGAGTCATAACAAAACCAAGCACAAAACTAAACAAAAGCTTACCAGGAATCTTCCAAAGATGTATCTCTCTGGGTGTTGCTAGAATAATGAAATAAATGGGATTTATTCTATCCAGATAGGTGTACATTGAGCTTAATCACCACCTAATAATAATAATAATAATAATAATAATAATAATAATAATAATAATAATAATAATAAAAACAACAACAACAACAACAGGAAAAACTCAGCCGCTATTAGGACCTCAAGATTGAACTTCAAAGACTGGCAGAAACCAGTGCGGGTGGTCCCGGTGGTGGTGGGCACACTGGGTGCCGTGCCAAAAGATCTCAGCCGGCATTTGGAAACAATAGACATTGACAAAATCACAATCTGCCAACTGCAAAAGGCCACCCTACTGAGATCTGCACGCATCATCCAAAAACACATCACACAGTCCTAGACACTTGGGAAGTGTTCGACTTGTGATTTTGTGATACGAAATCCAGCATGTCTATTTTGTTTGCTGTGTCATACAATAAAATAATAATAATAATAATAATAATAATAATAATAATAATAATAATAATAATAATAGGTAAAGGTTTCCACTGACGTTAAGTCCAGTTGTGTCTGACTCTGGAGTTTAGTGCTCATCTCCATTTGTAAGCCGAAGAGCTGGCGTTGTCCATAGACACCTCCAGGTCATGTGGCCATTGGCATGACTGCATGGAGCACCGTTACCTTCCCGCCAAAGCGGCACCTACAAATTAAGGACCAAAACATCATGTTAGACAACAAATTTGGCAGAAAATGTAGTTCATTACGCAGTTGGATAAGCAAGTTTTGGATAAGTGAGACTCTACTGTACAAGTTTACAAGCAGTAATCATCAAGACAAACGGACTTGTAGACAATGGACACAGGACTTGACTCTCAGCAGACAGGACTCAACTCAACTCAGAACAGAACAGATCTGATTCAATCAGCAAATGCACACACACTTGTGTCTGGACACTCCCTGGTTCCAGCCACACATCAAGGACATCACAGCTTCTCAGTAATTAACTCTTTCCAGACTATGTTACACTCTGGATGATGAAATCAGTATGCAATACAGGCAAGACACAAATTTCATTTAAACACTACCAATACACAAATCCCACATTAACAATTTTCCTGCTTCTTGGCAGAATGGGATTGGACTGGATGGCCCAACTCTATGATTCTATATGTGTCCTCTTCCTCTGCATCTAGACTCTACTGCCTCAAGATCTATGGCTTGTCATCCCTGTGGCGTTTGTTCCGTGGGAAGAAGTGGAACGTCTTGCGACAGCGGGTGGATTCTTGTTCCTACGACTTGGACCAGGTAGAAGCCTTTGGGGAAGGAAGAGGGAAGAAATCTGAGTTATAAGGGGAATTTATGTACATGTGACACAGACAGGTGCAGCAGCAAAGGGCTTGATTTGACATTATTTCCAGTAATTCCCCATTAGTGTCACAATACGTCGTTGCGTTGGCAGAAATAGCGGCGATTAAGCCTTGTTTTGTTAATGTGCTGGATATGGTTGTGATGGTGATGCATACCACCAGCACACGGCTCCGGTTTTACTCCTGGCTTATAATAATACAGTAGAGTCTCATTTATCCAACATAAACGGGCAGGCAGAACGTTGGATAAGCGAATATGTTGGATAATAAGGAGAGATTAAGGAAAAGCCTATTAAACATCAAATTAGGTTATGGTTTCACAAATTAAGCACCAAAACATCATGTTATAGAACAAATTTGACATAAAAAGTAGTTCAATATGCAGTAATGCTATGTAGTAATCACTGTATTTATAAATTTAGCACCAAAATATCACGATGTATTGAAAACATTGACTACAAAAATGCGTTGGATAATCCAGAATGTTGGATAAGCGAGTGTTGGATAAGTGAGACTCTACTGTACTAGCTGTGCCCGGCCAAGCGTTGCTGTGGCTAGGACTTAATTTTTCTTTTCTTTTTGTTGTATGAATGTAGAGGCGTGGATGAGAGGTTGTGCTGTCAATTTTCGAGGTTGTGGGGCATTTAGTTTAGTTGTTTTGTCCAGTGCCGTGATTCCATTACCCTTTTATATATATAGACTAGCTGTGCCCGGCCACGCGTTGCTGTGGCATAGTCCTAAGTGGGTTTTTATTTGTGGAAGCAAGTATGAATGTTGTAATTAGTCACCTTGATTAGCATTGAATGGCCTTGCAGCTTCAAAGCCTGGTTGTTTCCTCCCTGGGGACTCCTCTGTTGGGAGGTGTTAGCTGGCCCTGATTGTTTCCTGTCTGGAATTCCCCTGTTTTCAGAGTGTGGTTCTTTATTTACTGCCCTGATTTTAGAGATTATATTGTTCTGTATTATTATACCACTGTCATTTTTATATATTATATTTATATTTTTATATTATTTGCTTAGCACTGGATTATATGCTGCCCCTTCTACACAACTGTATAAAATCCACACTGAACAGGATTATATGGCAGTGGGGACTCAAGATAATCCAGTTCAAAGCAGATACTGTGGATTATCTGCCTTGGCATTCTTGGTTATAGAGCTGTGTGGAAGGGCCTTGAGTCTACACTGCCATATAATCCAGTTCAAATCAGATAATCTGTATTTTATAGGCAGTGTGGAAGAGGCCTAAGTGAGGCCTAACTCTGCCTGTCCCCTGGGAGCTTAGCCTTCTAACTGGCAGCAACTGGATAAAAACAATTATTCCTCTCCCTCTAATTAGGACTTTATTTTTCTTTTCTTTTTGTTGTATGAATGTAGAGGCATGGATGAGGGGTTGTGCTGCCAAGTTTAGTGTTTCTGGGATGTGTAGTTTTGTTGTTTTGTCCTAGGCTGAAATTTCATTACCCTTTTATATATATAGATAGCTGTGCCCGGCCAGGTGTTGCTGTGGCTAGGACTTAATTTTTCTTTTCTTTTTGTTGTATGAACGTAGAGGCGTGGATGAGAGGTTGTGCTGTCAATTTTCGAGGTTGTGGGGCGTTGAGTTTAGTTGTTTTGTCCGGTGCCGTGATTCCATTACCCTTTTATATATATAGATGACACAGAGATAGACTTCCTGTTTTTTTAGCGGGCCCTGAATGTCACCATTCTTTGCAGACCAATTTTCTTGCAGTTATCTCCGAAGGGGGCCTCATCCTGCGAAACCCCTGGTGCCACGTGAGTCAGAGCACAGGGTGTGATAATGGGGTGGCCGTGGTTGGGAAAGCAATTTGAGCAAAAAACACCAAATAATTACAGCCATACCCTACAGGGTTGCCATAGTTACCCGCTGCTTTGTGTTTCTATTAAAAGGCCGACTTAATTCACATTGGATGGAGCTAGGCCCACATGTTCCCATCGGGATGTGGAAGGAATATATATCTATCTATCTCCTTTTTCTCTGAAACGTCAAGGGAACAGCAGAGGCCGCATTGTGGCTGTTCTTCGCCCCCACTCTCCCCCACTGCCCAGTCTGAAAAAAAGAAGAAGGGAAAAAGTTGGGAACTTGGGCTTTGTGACACAATCCTTCCATTCTATTTTATTCCTTTGCTGGTTCGTGGGAAAACGGTCGATAGCCAGTAGAGATGTGCACAGTGTTTGTCTCATATGTTTCATTCGTGTTTCTGTTTCGTATCGTCCATTCAAGAGGGCACAAAACAGAAAGACTCCCAACGAAACAAAAACTTACTCGAAACAAAAGGCAGACGAGCACCAATATTGGCGGGTCTAGGGGAGTTTTGTATCATCTTCTTTCTTTTTTTGGTCTTTTAGTCCTTGGAGCCCCGGTGGCAAAGTGTGTTAGAGCACTGAGCTGCTGAATTTGCAGACCAAAAGGTCCCAGGTTCAAACCCCGGGAGCGAAAGGAGCGCCCGCTGTTAGCTCCAGCTTCTGCTAACCTAGCAGTTTGAAAACATGCCAATGTGAGTAGATCAATAGGTACCGCTCCAGCAGGAAGGTAACGGCGCTCCATGCAGTCATGCTGGCCACATGACCTTGGAGGTGTCTACAGACAACACCGGCTCTTTGGCTTAGAAATGGAGATGAGCACCAACCCCCAGAGTCAGACACGACTGGACTTAATGTCAGGGGAAAACCTTTACCTAAGTCCTTCTCACTGTGTGTTTATACTTTTTTGTTAGTGGTGGTCACTGCTTGGGCTGTTAAGCGTTTTGTGGCCAAATTTGGTGTCATTTCATCCAGTTGTTTTTTTCTTTACTCCGTCCTACAAACGAACAGTACATATCTATATATATAAAAGGGTAATGAAATTTCGGCCTTGGACAAAACAACAAAACGACACATCCCAGAAACACTAAACTTGGCAGCACAACCCCTCATCCATGCCTCTACGTTCATACAACAAAAAGAAAAGAAAAATAAAGTCCTAATTAGAGGGAGATGAATAATTGTTTTTTATCCAATTGCTGCAAGTTACAAGGCTAAGCTCTGCCCACTTGGTCTTCTAGCAACCCACTCAGCCCAGGGGACAGGCAGAGTTAGGCTTCACTTAGGCCTCTTCCACACTGCCTATAAAATACAGATTGTCAGATTTGAACTGGATTATATGGCCGTGTAGACTCAAGGCCCTTCCACACAGCTATATAACCCATTTATAATCTTATATTATCTGTTTTGAACTGGATTATCTTGACTCCACACTGCCATATAATCCACTTCAGTGTGCAGTCGGACACGACTGGACTTAATGTTGGGGAAAACCTTTACCCTTGACCTTAACTACCACCAATTCCTCAATACTTTATTTCCCATACCACCAGACTTGCCACAGCAACACGTGGCTGGGCACAGCTTGTGAGTGTGTGTGTGTGTGTGTGTGTGTATATATATATGTATATGTATATAAACTGTGCCCGGCCATGCGTTGCTGTGGAGTATGGGAATGCTTTGTTGGCCATATCTTGGATGTGTTGGTGTATTGTGGCCAAATTTGGTGTGATTTGGTTCAGTGGTTTTGTTGTTTAGTCAGTCCTACAAATGTACATTACATTTTTATATATATAGACTAACTGTGGCTTTGTTTTCGTATCAGGAGCAACCGGAGTTGCTTCTGGAGTGAGAGAATTGGCCGTCTGCGAGGATGTTGCCCAGAGGACGTTGCCCAGATGTTTTGATGTTTTACCATCCTTGTGGGAGGCTTCTCTTATGTCCCCGCATGGAGCTGGAGCTGATAGAGGGAGCTCATCCACACTCTCCCCGGGTGGGATTCGAACCTGGCAGCTTTCAGGTCAGCAACCCAACCTTCAAGTCACGAGGCTTTTATCCCCTAGGTCACCGGAGGCTCCTGTGGCTTATGGGAATCCTTTGTTGGCCGGGTGGAATAGCAGTGAATAGCCTTGCAGCCTGAAAGCCTGGCCATTTTCTTCTTATGGGAACCCTTGTTGGCTGGGTGGAATAGCAATGAATAGCCTTGCAGCCTCAAAGCCTGGCCATTTTCTTCTTATGGGAATCCTTGTTAGAGTTAGAATGCAACGGAATAGGCTTGCTGCTTGGAAGGCTGGGTACTTGTGTGCTAGGAGAGTGCTTTTTGGGCTGCTAGAATTGCAATGAATAGCCTTGCTGCTTCAAAGTCTGGCTGATTTCTACCTAGGGGACTCTTTAGTTGGCCAGCTTCAATAGTACAGAGTAGTATTGCTGCTTCAAAGCCTGGCTGCCTTCTACCAAGGTTAATCCTTTGTTGGTCTGGTTACATTGCACTGAATAGCCTTGCAGCTTCAAAGCCTGGCTGTGTTTACCTAGGCTAATCCATTTTTTTGGGGGGGAAGGACATATCTTGAGTGAAGGACATACCTTGGATGTGTTGGTGTATTGTAGAAATGGTAAAGAGAATGTATGCAGAGACATGAAAAAACCGTACTGCTATCTTGCTAAGAGGTTGAAAAGGAGAATTTATTACCCTTTTGCAGCTTTGTATTTCAACCATGCTTTAGATTTATTCGTATAGTTCGTCTGTGCTAATACTGTGTTATTTAATGTTTTTTGCCCTCCTCCAGTTATATATTGGCACGTTGCTATTCACCATCTTGCTGTTTCTCCTGCCAACAACTGCACTGTATTATTTAGTCTTCACTTTGGTAAGTTTGCTTTTCTTGGGAGTATGGGGTGGTGGTAAAGTAGGATACAATTCAGGCAGGGGTGAATTTTTTATCCCACCGCCCTTTTATTTTGTCTTTTAAAAAAAGATTAATTGCTTCCAGGGGACACAGTTAGCCATTCTAGTCTATTTCAGACCTTTTCTTTGGCCGCATTTATGTTCATACAGGATTTTTTCCTTTTCATTTATTGGAGCTCATTGAGCCGTGGTGGGGCAGTGGATTAAACCATTGTGCGAGCTGGACTGCTGACCTAAAGGTTGGGTTGCTGACCGGATGGTTGCTGGTTCGAATCCGTGAGATGGGCTGAGCTCCCATCCGTCAGCTCTAGCTTGCGGGGACATGAGAGAAGCCTCCCAGCACGATGTATTGGAGCTCATTGAGCCGTGATGGCGCAGTGGATTAAACCTTTGTGCCAGCTGGACTGCTGACCTGAAGGTTGCGGGTTCGAATCCGTGAGACGGGGTGAGCTCCCGTCTGTCAGCTCTAGCTTGCGGGAACATGAGAGAAGCCTCCCAGCAGGATGGTGACACATCCAGGCGTCCCCTGGACAACATCTCTGTAGATGGCCAATTCTCTCACACCAGAAGTGACTTGCAATATTGTTTTTTTTTGTATATATTTTTTATTATGAGGTTTATAAGCAACTTGCACATTTCTTGTTACAACAATAATTCTCTTTTTCTCCATATAATAAAATACATACATGAAGTCAGGGTATTTGGGGGGGGAGAGAAGGGGTAGGTAACTTCGACATAAAGGGAAACATTGACATAAAAGGTGAATGACAATATTGAAGCAACAGGAAAAAAATAAAAACAAAAAGACCCACAACAACAGCTTGGGATATACTGTACATGTATACAGTTGCTTTAATGTCCTTGTTACTTCCAGAGCTCTGGATATGGTCCTTTTACAGCATTGTTGAAGGCTTTCACAGCCTGAATTACTAGGTTGCTGTGAGTTTTCTGGGCTGTATGACCATATTCCAGAAGCATTCTCTCCTGACGTTTCACCCACATCTATGGCCGACATCATCAGAAGTTGTGAGGTCTCTTAGAAACTAGGCATTCTCTCCTGACGTTTCACCCACATCTATGGCCGGCATCATCAGAAGTTGTGAGGTCTCTTAGAAACTAGGCATTCTCTACTAACGTTTCACCCACATCTATGGCAGGCATCCTCAGAAGTTGTGAGGTCTCTTGGAAACTAGGCATCTAACACCTCCCAACAATGATTCCCCCAGGTAGGAAGCAGCCAAGCTTTGATGCCGCAAGGCTATTCAATGCTAATCAAGGTGGCCCATTGCAACATTCACACTTGCCTCAAGCAGACAAGAGTTCTTTCTCCCACCCTGGACATCATTCCACAGATATATAAACCCCACTTGCCTGGTTTTCAGGAAACCTCACAACCTCTGAGGATGTCTGCCCTAGATGCAGGCAAAACGTCAGGAAAGAATGCTTCTGGAACATGGTCATACAGCCCGGAAATGTGTGTAAAGGGTCAGTTACAGGGGTTGGGAAATATACGCGACTGGAACAAATCTAACCAGGAAAAAAAATTATCCTTCCAGCTGCGTCTGCTGGTGGTGGTTGTGCAAGGCTTGATCCATTTGCTAGTGGACTTCATCAATTCGCTGCCCTTTTACTCCGTCCTTCTTCGGCTCTGCCGGTCCTACAGACTCGCCTGTAAGTTTGACAACTCTCTCATTTGCCTCCTTGTTGGTTGTTTTCGTCATCTACCCCAATACTCGTTCAGCCTTTTCCTTTGTTCGCTATAATTTGAAAAGCTAAATAGAAAATTATTTCCCACACTGTTATCCTCTAGAACACTTATAAGCAAACTTTGGACCTTCAGGTGTTTTGGACTTCAACAAAACAAAATCACAAGTCGGACACTTCCCAAGTGTCTAGGATTGTGTGATGTATTTTCGGATGATGCGTGCAGATCCCAGTAGGGTGGCCTTTTGCAGTTGGCAGATCGTAATTTTGTCAATGTCTATTGTTTCCAAATGCCGGCTGAGATCTTTTGGCACAGCACCCAATGTGCCCATCACCACCGGGACCACCTGCACTGATTTCTGCCAAAGTCTTTGAAGTTCAATCTTGAGGTCCTGATAGTTATTATTATTATTGTTGTTGTTGGGATCTGCACGCATCATTTGAAAATACATCACACAGTCCTAAACACTTGGGAAGTGTTCAACTTGTGATTTTGTGACACGAAATCCAGCATGTCTATCTTGTTTGCTGTGTCATACTATGTCGTTGTGTCAATAATAATAATAATAATAATAATAATAATAATAATAACAACAAGAATAATAATCACAATAAAAATAATAAAGAGGGTTGGAAGAGACCACTTGGGCCATCTAGTCCAACCCACTTCTGCTTTTGTGCACCAAAACATAATCAAAGCACTCCTGACAGATGGCCACCAGTCTCAATGTTAATAATTATCATAATCATAATAAAAATAATAAAGAGGGTTGGAAGGGACACCTTGGGCTATTGAGTCCAACCCCCTTCTCCCTTTGTGCACCAAAAGTGCAAGTAAAGCACCCCTTAATAATTAATAATTAAATAATTAAAAATAAAATAAAATACATTGATAAAAAGCACAAGCAAAGCACTGGAAGGCATGCAGTGGGCGAGTGAGGAGGTGGGAAAAGCATAGTTTTATGCAACTATATACCATGCATAATTGCAAATGTAGCATTGATATAGCCCTGGCGTTGGGGTTGGATGCTTCTCCCTATTGCTGGATAATGTGGATTAAAATGCTGGAATTGCAACCTAACATTTGGAAGTCTGCAGGAATCCGTACATGTGCACTGTAATAGTCAGTTGATCTTTTATTTATTGTATTTGCTCTATTTTTACCGCAATATAAGGGACTGAAGGTGGCTCATGCCCATAACCTTCAGTCAACGACTTTTCTTGTGTCTTTACAGCCGGTGTCAAGTTCCGGGTTCTTGAGCAGGAGTCTGGGAAACCTCTTCGGCTTTTAATGCAGGTAAATAATAATAATAATAATAATAATAATAATAATAATAATAATAATAATAATAATAATAATAGAGAAAAATAAATAGCTGCAAAAAAAAAAATAGCTGCAAAAGGCTACCCTGCTGGGATCTGCGCGCATCATCCGAAAATACATCACACAGTCCTAGACACTTGGGAAGTGTTCGACTTGTGATTTTGTGATATGAAATCCAGCATATCTATCTTGTTTGCTGTGTCATAATAAAATAATAGAGAAAAATAATAAATGTAATAATACCAATAATAATAAAGAAAAATAATAAATGTACCACATATTCTCGACTATAAGCTGACCCAAATATAAGCCAACCAGGACCCTCACCCGAGTATAAGCCGAGGGGGGCTTTTTCAGTCTTAAAAAGAGGGCTGAAAAACTAGGCTTATACTCGAGTAGATACAGTGTGTGTGTGTGTGTGTGTGTGTGTGTGTGTGTGTATACACACATATACACACACACACACACGCACACACACACATTGGTTCTTTTCCAATTTTAATTTGTGTAGAAATAGAAATATTTCAGCCTTTACAAAATAATACAGGATCTCAAAAAATCAAAAGAATTTTGGGTCAAGGCTTTTTCTAGAATAAGCTTTTCAATACCTGTGAAGTCTTAAAAGATATATTAACCAATATTATTTTGTAAAGGTTGAATGTGTTTACATTATGTTGGTTGCCAAATCCAATTGGAGTCTTCAGAAACTGTTTAAATAGTGGAGACTACTTGATATGTTTTGATTTTAGTCCACATTTAAGCCTTGATAATTACAGTTTACTTTAAACATTACAGTCTGGAAGATACTACTGCGAATTACAACAGTTGACTGTACTTATTATTTTCATTGTTGTTGTTAACTCTCAGGTAATAATGTTTGTACATGATGCTCTAAATTACATAGTGCATTCTATGTTTTGAACCTTTATAGTATTTGCTTATCTTTTTCACATAGAAAGAAGATAGCTGTATACTCAGAGAGGCCTGACTATTTCTGTGGCCCTGACATGTCACATCTCTTTTTATGTTTTGAACCTTTAGAGTGTTTGCTTATCTTTTTCACATAGAAAGAAGATAGCTGTATACTCAGAGAGTATTTCTGTATACACAGAAAAGTATTTCTGTGGCCCTGACATGTCACATCTCTTTTTATGTTTTGAACCTTTAGAGTGTTTGCTTATCTTTTTCATATAGAAAGAAGATAGCTGTATACTCAGAGAGGCCTGACTATTTCTGTGGCCTTTACATGTTACATCTCTTTTTATGTTTTGAACCTTTAGAGTGTTTGCTTATCTTTTTCATATAGAAAGAAGATAGCTGTATACTCAGAGAGGCCTGACTATTTCTGTGGCCTTTACATGTTACATCTCTTTTTATGTTTTGAACCTTTATAGTGTTTGCTTATCTTTTTGACATAGAAGGAAGATAGCTCTATACTCAGAGAGGCCTGACTATTTCTGTGGCCTTTGCATGATGCCCTAATATACATATCTCTTTTTATGTTTTGAACCTTTATAGTATTTGCTTATCTTTTTCACATAGAAAGAAGATAGCTCTATACTCAGAGAGGCCTGACTATTTCTGTGGCCTTTACATGTTACAACTCTTTTTATGTTTTGAACCTTTATAGTGTTTGCTTATCTCTTCGACATTGTCATGCTTGGTCTATTCTGCACGATACTATGCTCACGACTCTTGCTTCTCTTTGCCCCCAGATCAACCCTCTCCCGTACAGCCACGTGGTACAAACGTACAGGCTCCCAACGTACAGCTGCTACCCAAAGGACTCCTGGGTCTCTCTGTGCAGGAAGCTCTTTGTCGGAGAGTTAATCTACCCTTGGAAGCATAAAGGAGAAAAACAGGCAGGCTCAAAAGAGTGAATATTGTGAGGAAAAGGCCATTGTCCAGGCCATCGCACCTTGAAACCAGCCCTTGCAGAGCGGTAGCCAAATACACACCTCTTTTGCAAAGATCTTTGTAGTAACGATGCTTTCCGGGCCTTTTTCCTGGCCGCCAGTGGAATTGCCTCCCACCACCTCCATGAATTGTTTTTGTAATGAAATATTATTTCATCCTGAATTATAACTGTGTGCCTAAAAAGCAACAACAGCCATAACCTCCTAACCCGACTCTCCGCAGTATCTTTGGTTCAAAGGGTCCACTTTATAGAAATAGCTGTTGCCTTTCAAAAATTGTACAGAAAGTTTGGTGCCACAGGCAGAAATAATATAGAATAGGAATAGGTTGCTGTACCTTAAGAAAGAAGAGCAGTTCAGTGTGGTGTAGTATTTTTAAAATTCGGAACAAATAACATGTACTGTAT
Source organism: Anolis carolinensis (assembly GCF_035594765.1). Taxonomy (NCBI): domain Eukaryota; kingdom Metazoa; phylum Chordata; class Lepidosauria; order Squamata; family Anolidae; genus Anolis; species Anolis carolinensis. Next base: position 16,391,992 of record NW_026943824.1, on the reverse strand, counting down.
ATATGCGAGTATAAGCCTAGTTTTTCAGCCCTTTTTTTAAGACTGAAAAAGCCTCCCTCAGCTTATACTCAGGTGAGGGTCCTGGTTGGCTTATATTTGGATCAGCTTATACTCGAGAATATACAGTACATTTATTATTTTTCTCTATTATTATTGGTATTATGACATTTATTATTTTTCTCCATTATTGTTGCTACTATTACATTTATTTTACTCTATTATATTATTATTAATAATACATTATTAATAATATTAATAATATTATTAATTATTAATAATTATATTATAATAATAATATAATAATAATATTATATTATATTATTTTACTCTTTTTATTATTACTTGTATTATTTTCCTGTCTTTATTATTATTATTCCATGTATTATTTTACTCTATGATGATGATGATGATGATGATGATTATTATTATTATTATTATTATTAAAAGTATACATAAGCACATTTACATTGAAGAAGATGAGAATAATGATTTGATCAGAGTTGGACAGTCTTATATTAAACTAGCTGTGCCCAGCCACACGTTGCTGTGGCTAGGACTTTATTTTTCTTTTCTTTTTGTTGTATGAACGTAGAGGCGTGGATGAGAGGTTGTGCTGTCAATTTTTGAGGTTGTGGGGCATTTAGTTTAGTTGTTTTGTCCGGTGCCGTGATTCCATTACCCTTTTATATATATAGATTTGAGCTTTATGTCAATCTATATATATAAAAGAGTGATGGCATCACGGCGACCCACAAAACAACAAAACTACAGGCCCCCCAACCTCGAAATTTGACAACACAACCCATCATACACGCCTCTAGGTTGATACAACAAAAAGAAAAGAAAAATAAAGTCCTAATTAGAGAGAGAGGAATAATTGCTTTTATCCAATTGCTGCCAGTTAGAAGGCTAAGCTCCTCCAACTTGGTCTCCTAGCAACCCAATAAAAAATAATAAAAAACACTAAAAAATTAATACAATAAAATACTATAATAACAGAAAATAACTAAAAATAATACAAGAAAATAATAAAATATAATAAATAAAAAGATAACTTACAATAAAATTAATTAAAAAATACAAATAACATCAAATAAAAATTACACAACAATTTTTAACCAATACCACCACCACTTTGCCACAGCAACGCGTGGCCGGGCACAGCTAGTATTTAAAAATATTTAACCTACCGATACCTCAATTAATGCAATTTTATCGGTATCTGTTTTTATTTCTGAAACGGTATTTTAGACATAGGAGGAACATATAAGTATCAGGACACATACCGATACCATGGGGACCAGTAAACTACAATGCACTTCTAGAGAAAATGTATAAAGTCCTCTTCCCCTTTTTATGTGCCTGCTTTTCATTGTTGGGGGTTTGTTGACCTGAGGGAGGCAGAATGTTGGAGCAAAGCAACATCTTCCCTTCTTAGAAAACCCTTTGTTGCCCTGCAGACCTTGACGTCCTGCAGTTTGTCCAGGGAAGGAACATTCTTCCTTGAAAGAATTCTTCTTTGCCTCCTTGCAAACACAGAAAGAAAGCCCTTCCATTGGAGCTCCTCTCATCTTCATGCTGAGCACAACTGCCTTTGATTTGCAAATGCCAGCCCTCCCAAATGTAAAAGCTCCGTCTTCCCTGCCTTATATAGATTGCCAAACCCTAGAGCAGGGGTCCCCAAACTAAGGCCCGGGGGCCGGATGCGGCCCATCGAAGCCATCTATCCGGCCCCCACGGCACAAGGGCAGAAGGGGGTTGGGCTAAATGACCCAAGGGGTCTCTTCCAACCCTCTTTATTATTATTATTATTATTAACATTGAGGCTGGGTGGCCATCTGTCGGGTGCTTTGCTTGTGCTTTTGGTGCACAGAGGCAGAAGGGGGTTGGACTAAATGGCCCAAGGGGTCTCTTCCAACCCTCTTTATTATTATTATTATTATTATTATTATTATTATTATTATTATTATTGACATTGAGGCTGGGTGGCCATCTGTCAGGGGTGCTTTGCTTGTGCTTTTGGTGCACAGAGGCAGAAGGGGATTGGACTAAATGGCCCAAGGGGTCTCTTCCAACCCTCTTTATTATTATTATTATTATTAACATTGAGGCTGGGTGGCCATCTGTCGGGTGCTTTGCTTGTGCTTTTGGTGCACAGAGGCAGAAGGGGGTTGGACTAAATGGCCCAAGGGGTCTCTTCCAACCCTCTTTATTATTATTATTATTATTATTATTATTATTATTATTATTATTGACATTGAGGCTGGGTGGCCATCTGTCAGGGGTGCTTTGCTTGTGCTTTTGGTGCACAGAGGCAGAAGGGGTTGGACTAAATGGCCCAAGGGGTCTCTTCCAACCCTCTTTATTATTATTATTATTATTATTATTATTATTATTATTATTATTATTATTATTGACATTGAGGCTGGGTGGCCATCTGTCAGGGGTGCTTTGCTTGTGCTTTTGGTGCACAAAGGCAGAAGGGGGTTGGACTAAATGGCCCAAGGGATCTCTTCCAACCCTCTGTATTATTATTATTGACATTGAGGCTGGGTGGCCATCTGTCAGGGGTGCTTTGCTTGTACTTTCGGTGCACAAAGACAGAAGGGGAATGGACTCAATGGCCCAAAGGGTCTCTTTCAACTCTTTTTTATTGTTGTTGTTATTATTATTGCTCGGTGGCCAACTATAGTCCGGCCCTCCAACGGTCCGAAGGATCGTGAACTGGCCCCCAGTTTAAAAAGTTTGGGGACCCCTGCCCTAGAGAAAGCAGGAGGGTTTGCTCCAATTTTGGGATTTCTTTTTCCCTTTGCCAATAAAAGAATGTATGTGGACAACTCTTGTGATCACTTCTGGGGCTTTATCTCGGTTAATCGGCCATTGCAAAAAACTATATTTAATCTGGGTCGCTGTGAGTTTTCTGGGCTGTATGGTCATGTCCCAGAAGCATTCTCTCCTGACGTTTCACCCACACAACCTCAGAGGTTGTGAGGTTTGTTGGAAACTGGTCAAGTGGGGTTTGTATATCTGTGGAATAAGGTCCAGGGTGGGAGAGAGGACTCTTGTGTGAATGTTGAAATTGGCCACCTTGATTATTATTATTATTATTAATAATAATAATAATAATAATAATAATAATAATAATAATAAGTTTATTTGTATCCCGCCACCATCTCCCCCGGAGAGGACTCGGGGCGGCTCACAGAAATATCAAATACAAAACAATAACAATATGCAATACATCAATAAACAATAACATGCACCAATTATAATATTTAAACATTAACCAAAAAAAAGGAAACACACTTACTAAAAACATAGAATTAAAAACAGTGAGGTTGTCATGGTAGATTTAGCAAAGTGCACATTATAAGTAGCGAACTTTGGAATTTGGAATCTGGAGGAGTCTTCTTTTCTGGATGTCTTCAAGCAGAGGCTGGATGGCTATCTGTCAGGAGAGCTTGGATTGTGGATTCCTTTACTTTTGCAGATGATGTAGAGCTTATTGTTAGAAGATTAGCATTAAATGACCTTGCAGCTTCAAAGCCTGGCTGCTTCCTGCCTGGGGGAATCCTTTGTTGGGAGGTGTTAGATGCCTGGTTTCCAAGGGACGTCACAACCTCTGAGGATGCCTGCCATAGATGTGGGCGAAACATCAGGAGAGAATGCTTCCGGAACATGGCCATACAGCCCAGAAAACTCACAGCAAACCAGCGATTCCAGCCATGAATGCCTTCCATAATACCTCTTCCAGCCTGGGGGAATCCTGTGTTGGGAGGTATTAGATTCCTGATTTCCTTTTAAACACCGTTTTAAAAGGATTCCAACAGGCAGGAAGCAGCCAGGCTTTTAAGCTGCAAGGCCATTCAGTGCTAATCAAGGTGGCCAAATAATAATAATAATAAGGCCACCCTACTGGGATCTGCACGCATCATCCGAAAATACATCACACAGTCCTAGACACTTGGGAAGTGTTCGACTTGTGGTTTTGTGATACGAAATCCAGCATATCTATCTTGTTTGCTGTGTCATAATATAATAATAATAATAATAATAATAATAATAATAATAATAATAATAATAATAATAATAACAACATCACACAGTCATAGAAAATACATCACACAGTCCTAGACACTTGGGAAGTGTTTGACTTGTGATTTTGTGATATGAAATCCAGCATATACATCTTGTTTGCTGTGTCATAATATAATAATAATAATAATAATAATAATAATAATAATAATAATAATAATAATTACATCACACAGTCCTAGACACTTGGGAAGTGTTCGACTTGTGATTTTGTGATACGAAATCCAGCATATCTATCTTGTTTGCTGTGTCATAATATAATAGTAATAATAATAATAATACTTTATTTGTATACAACCCTATCTCCCTGAAGGGGCTCCAACATGTAAGGCAAAACATTTAATTGCTGGAAGAAAAAAATACAAACAATACAGGGAATATTTATATACCTCACAACCCCTGAGGATGCCTGCCATAGATGTGGGCGAAACGTCAGGAGAGAATGCTTCTGGAACATGGCCAGACAGTCTGGAAAACTCACAGCAATCCAGTGATTCAGGCCGTGAAAGCCTTTGTCAATATATTAAATCTTCAAGTCCTTCCCAATTTATGGCGACCCTTATGTACCTATCACAGGGATTTCTTGGCAATATTGTCTGGAAAGGGTTGCCATTGCTTGTATCATAATATTGTCATGAGGAAATGTGTCCTACTTCAGAAAAAGAGACAGATTCTTGTATCTGGTGTTTTCTTTGCATGCAATCCATCTCTGTGATTCAACCAACTGTCTAAAACAGTGATGGCCAACCTATGACACGCGTGTCAGCACTGACACGCCTAGCCATTTTTGCTGCCACGCTGCTGCATGCAGATTGATTGGATGACTATGTCTTTTGTGGCCAAATTTGGTGTGATTTGGTCCAGTGGTTTTGTAGTTTACTACGTGGGAATTATGCACATTCCATTTATATATATATACTAGCTGTGCCCTGCCACGCGTTGCTGTGGCCAATTGGAATTGCAGTGAATAGCCTCGCTGCTTCAAAGCCTGGCCGATTTCTACTAGGGATGTGTAGTTTGTTTGTAAGAACGTAGAGACGTGGATGAGGGGTTGTTTTGTCAATTTTCTAGGTTGGGGGGCCTTTAGTTTTGTTGTTTTGCCCGGTGGAGCGGTGCCATTCTCCTTTTATATATATAGATATAATTTCTATTATTATTCTATTATTATTGTAGTATATTATCATATTATTACTATTATATTATTTTTATATTATTCATTATTCATGACTACATTGAAGCTATAATAGAGAGAAATCAGCATGGAAACTGCAAGAGGTACCATAGATTGTTGTACATGGAAATAATGGTAGTAAATAGTTTTTGATTTATTGAATACAGTTATATATTACAACTAGCTGTGCCCAGCCACGCGTTGCTGTGGCAAAGTGGTGGTGGTATTGGTTAAAAGTTGTTGTGGAAGTTTTATTTGATGTTATTTGTATTTTTTAAATTACTTTTATTGTAACTTATCTTTTTTATTTATTATATTTTATTATTTTGTTGTATTATTTTTAGTTATTTGGTTATAATATTTTATTGTATTAATTTTTAGTGTTTTTAATTATTTTTATTGTATTATTTGTATTTATTTTATTTTTTATTCTTTTATTAACACTGGGCTGAGTGGGTTGCTAGGAGACCAAGTGGGCGGAGCTTAGCCTTCTAAGTGGCAGCAATTGGATAAAAACAATTATTGCTCTCCCTCTAAGTAGGACTTTATTTTTCTTTTCTTTTTGTTGTATCAACCTAGAGGCATGGATGATGGGTTGTGTTGTCAAATTTCGAGGTTGGGGGGCCTGTAGTTTTGTTGTTTTGTGGGTCGCCGTGATGCCATCACTCATCTATATATATAAAAGAGTGATGGCATCAGGGCAGTGGACAAAACAACCATACCACCATATTTTGCCACAGCAACGCGTGGCCGGGCACAGCTAGTTTATATATATAGATTATATAGTTTTTTGTTATTTAAACTATACATATTGTGAAATTATGTTGTTGTTTTTTCTCGAAGTGACACACCACCCAAGTCATGCTAGGTTTTTTGGTGAATTTTGAAGTGCAAAAGGTTGCCCATCATTGGTCTAAAAGCATCACCCACATGTATGTCATGAGGGCCTAGTTTCGAGAACTCCCATAGTGTGGGAAACCGGGCACTGGTTTTGTATCATTGGTGCTCTGCAACTCTTTGAAGTCTCCCTGGTTTGCACTCTGTATTCAAATAGCAAACAACTTTCCATGTATGAATTATTTTGAAAATCCATTGCAGTGTCAAATATGATTTAATCTCCCTTTCAGTTGGAAAAACAAGGATCAGATTGTCCAGTACGGTCCGCTAAATGAGAAAAGAATATGACTGTCTGCTTTCCTCTCCTTCCCGAAGCTGCTTCTGTTGCTTTAGCCCTGGATCGGATTCAAACCACCGAAGCCATCTGGTGAGTCAGGGCTCCAAACCAGCTGATCTCAGGAGCTTTCTGTTTGTCTAAACGTGGGTGCCAGCTGTTCGTGGTGTAATTGCTCACGATCCGGCATTCTGAATCTTCTCAGCGCAAGATGTACCACAAAGATGGAGGAGGAGGACTTGGGAAACTATAACTCCCAGGAACATATAGTATAGAGCAGGGGTCCCCAAACTTTTTAAACAGGGGGCCAGTTCATGGTCTCTCAGACCATTGGAGGGTCGGACTATAGTTGAAAAAAAAAGCCTATAAACAATTCCAATGCAGACTGCACATCTCTTATTGTGAAGTAAAAAAAAAACAACCAAATGAGAACAAATACAGCCTCAATGATGATGATGATGATGATGATGATAATAATGACCCAAAATGCAGACTGTGCAAGGAAACCGACGAAACCATTAATCATCTCCTCGGCTGCTGTAAGAAAATTGCACAGACAGACTACAAACAGAGGCACAACTATGTGGCCCAAATGATTCATTGGAACTTATGCCTCAAGTATCACCCTGCAGTAAAGAACTGGTGGGATCACAAACCTGCAAAAGTATTGGAAAATGAGCATGCAAAGATACTGTGGGACTTCCGAATCCAGACTGACAAAGTTCTGGAACACAACACACCAGACATCACAGTTGTGGAAAAGAAAAAGGTTTGGATCATTGATGTTGCCATCCCAGGTGACAGTCGCATTGACGAAAAACAACAGGAAAAACTCAGCCGCTATCAGGACCTCAAGATCGAAAGACTCTGGCAGAAACCAGTGCAGGTGGTCCCGGTGGTGATGGGCACATTGGGTGCCGTGCCAAAAGATCTCAGCCGGCATTTGGAAACAATAGACATTGACAAAATCACGATCTGCCAACTGCAAAAGGCCACCCTATTGGGATCTGCACGCATCATCCGAAAATACATCACACAGTCCTAGACACTTGGGAAGTGCTCGACTTGTGATTTTGTGATACGAAATCCAGCATGTCTATCTTGTTTGCTGTGTCATAATAAAATAATAATAATAATAATAATAATAATAATAATAATAATAATAATAATAATAGCATTTAAAATAGGTATGGCATTTATTCCGCAATGCAGATGCATCCAGAGAAGGGTATGGACCTTGGGAAACTATAACTCCCAGAACAGCATGGAGACATGGCATAATAATAATAATAATAATAATAATAATAATACTTTTCCGGCTTTCCCGTGGAACACAAGGCACAGACATATCACGGAAGGGAGGGAAGGAACCATAAAGGATATTTTTTTTAAAAAAAAATTGTTCTGACAAAGTAAAATCTCAGTGAGCAAAAGATCATGCTTTTCCTAACAAATATACTTTCAGCTCCTTCCACAAATGGGGGAAATGTTTTATTTTAAACCTGAGAGCAACAAATGCCATCACTTTAGAGAACTGGACAAACATCCAGATAATCAGGTTGTTGTGTGTTTTCCGGGCTGTATGGCCATGTTCCCGAAGTATTCTCTCCTGACGTTTCGCCCACATCTGTGGCAGGCATCCTCAGAGGTTGTGAGGCTGTTTTGTGTTACCTCACAAGCTCTGAGGATGGCTGCCATAGATGTGGGCGAAACGTCAGGAGAGAATACTTCGGAAACATGGCCATACAGCCTGGAAAACATACAACAACCCTGTGATCCTGGCTATGAAAGCCTTCGACAACACATCGGTTAGGGACTGGAGTGGAAGTAAAGGAAAGAATTCCAAGAGAGCGATAAAACAAGCCTTTTATTGTTATCATAACTGATGATAAGGCAAACAGCCGTGCATACCCCAAAGGGCTGTATCATGGAAATTAACAAAGAATATATATCTTTGGCTTATCTAAAATTGACCGATGGCTGAGGATCTTCCTCACCTTCCACATCTACTTGGCATAAATTATACCTGTGACCTCACTTGTTTACTCTGAGCTTTCTTCTCTCCTTGGAACTTTCTGGAGAAAGGCACCAGCTCACAGGAATGGAAAGGCATATGCAGAGGCAAAGCCACACAGGCAAAAGTTTACTAATTTTTGGCTTATGGTCCCTTCACATCCAGATCCAGTTCCCCACCATCTCCTCAAACGTTTGAAAAGAATGCTGGCCCCCACACTTAACATTAGCAAAGAATGCTTTATCCTAGACTTGAAGCCAAACTAATGAGATGAGAACCGTGGCTTCCCAGATGTTAAGTGTAGCACTTAGTAGAATTTAGTAAATGTGATGAAGTGGCTGGTCTGCACCATGCCTGCCCCAAAACTAAGCCTTCCTTGTGAAGGAACCATAAACCAGACATAGTAAACTTTTGCCTATGTAGCTTTGCCTCTGCATATGATCCTCCCTTCCTGGGAGCTGGTGCCTTTCTCCAGGGAGTTCCAAGGAGAGAAGAAAGCTCAGAGTAAACAAGTTTGGTCATTGGTATCACTTGTGCCAAAGTAGGTGTGGAAGGTGAGGAAGATCCTTAGCCATTGGTCAATTTTAGATAAGCCAAAGATATATATTCTTTGTTAATTTCCATGATACAGCCCTTTGGGGTATGTACGGCTGTTTGCCTTATCATCAGTTGTGATAACAATAAAAGGCTTGTTTTATTGCTCTCTTGGAATTCTCTCCTTCAGGCAATTCCCAAACACTTGATTTTTGCTTCTGTAGATGGGACCCTGATGCCAGTCCAGTATATCGCACCAGTCCCGTGGTGCACATTAGACATTGTGTGACACTGCATCTATCTATCCGTGTTCCCAAAGATCTGATTGCAGATCTGCTTTTTAAAAAGAAGGAGCTGCGGCCAGGTTGCCACTGGAGCTTCCCTGGCGGTTGGGCTGTGCTTGAAAGCAGCTCCCCAGCAGAGCAATTCAGTCTTTGTACATTTTCCATCTGAGTGCTTTGCTTCTGGCTGCTGAATCGCCAAGAGGAGGGAGAGATTCTCGTGTGAATTGAGGCAGGAGTTTGTTTTAAAACCCCGCTCTTCCCGTTCCCCTTGAAGCCCCGACTTCCTTCTCAAACCAGCCTTGCGTTCAGTTCAATAGACAACTCCAGCCCGGAAGGCAACATGCACTACAGTACATTGTCCTCTGTTTAGTTGGGTTGTTTTTGTTTTAAATAATGGCAGTCGGGAAAGCAATGTCTACTCAACTTTTAGCTGGCAACCAGCAGCCGATTTGGGTTGTGGCCAAATTTGGTTCGTTTTTAATGTTTATTATAGTTCTGCGATGAATCCTGCCATACCAGAATCATTTATTTGTCCCAGGGAGAAAAAGGAAAGGCTCAGACATAATAATAATAAGAATAATAATACATACATACATACATACATACTACAGCTGGACAACATCAAGCATGAACATGTGAAAACTGTGGTTAGCAAAGAATACACACAAAGGGTCAGAAAAATTCTCAAAAGCAAGCTCAATGGAGGCAACACCATCAAGGCCATAAACACCTGGGCCATACCTGTCATAAGATATACTGCTGGCATTATAAATTGGACACAGATGGAACTGGACAATTTGGACAGAAAAACAAGAAAACTCATGACCATTCATCACTCACTGCACCCTCGCAGTGATGTTGACTGGCTATATCTGCCTAGAAGATCAGGTGGCAGAGGACTCTTACAAATCAAACAAGCAGTCAAAGAAGAAGAACATGCCCTGGCAGAAGATGGAAAGCAAAGGGAAGAACCTGCTTTGATTGAAGTCAAAAATCAGAAACTCCTCAAAGAACAGCAGACAAAAAACCAGTACAAGAAAACCGCACTACAAACTAGAGCTGACAGCTGGCACAACAAAACATTGCATGGAAAGTTCCTTGACAAAATTGAAGGAAAAGCTGATAAGGAGAAGACCTGGCTCTGGCTCACAAATGGGACCCTGAAGAAGGAGACAGAAGGCCTGATCCTTGCAGCCCAGGAGCAAGACATCAGGACAAAGGCCATTCAGGCCAAGATCGAAAAATCAGCTGATGACCCAAAATGCAGACTCTGCAAGGAAACCGACGAAACCATTGATCATATCCTCAGCTGCTGTCAGAAAATCGCACAGACAGACTACAAACAGAGGCACAACTATGTGTCCCAAATGATTCATTGGAACTTATGCCTCAAGTACCACCTTCCAGCAGCAAAGAACTGGTGGGATCACAAACCTCCAAACGTCTTGGAAAATGAGCACGCAAAGATACTGTGGGACTTCCGAATCCAGACTGACAAAGTTCTGGAACACAACACACCAGACATCACGGTTGTGGAAAAGAAAAAGGTTTGGATCATTGATGTTGCCATCCCAGGTGACAGTCGCATTGAAGAAAAACAACAGGAAAAACTCAGCCGCTATCAGGACCTCAAGATCGAACTTCAAAGACTCTGGCAGAAACCAGTGCAGGTGGTCCCGGTGGTGATGGGCACACTGGGTACCATGCCAAAAGAACTCAGCCGGCATTTGGAAACAATAGACATTGACAAAATTACGATCTGCCAACTGCAAAAGGCCACCCGACTGGGATCTGCACACATCATCCGAAAATACATCACACAGTCCTAGACACTTGGGAAGTGTTCGACTTGGGATTTTGTGATACGAAATCCAGCATATCTATCTTGTTTGCTGTGTCAAATAATAATAATAATAATAATAATAATAATAATAATAATAATAATAATAATAATAATATCCAGAGAGGGATTGCCTGCCCTTGTATGGATGCTGCTCAAAATGCTATCCATCCTTCCTTCCGTTCCATAACAGAGAGAGATTTCCACTGAGACTATCTTGAGTATTGTCCCTGAAGAGAGAAGATGTCAAGGAGAGCATGAGAAGAAACCCTTTGAAAGCTCACCAGAAGACTGATCAAAACACTCTCTAAAGTCATCTCTGTTTTGTTTTTAATTTGGGGGAGGAATTGACCGGTTTAAGCTGGATGAACTCGAACCACTCCGTTTTCCCAGGCTTGCATTTGCATTTGCTCTGTGCCTCCTCCACTCCATGGTATCGGGGAGAGCATGATATCTGGTGCGCTCTTTTAATCTTCCGGGGAGCTTATCCTCCCAGCTGGACCACTGCCGCTTCATCTCCCCTTTTGTCTCTCATGTCATGAGACGATGTGGCCGTAAGACTATTGTTTATTTGCACCATCGCCTTCTCTAGAGCAAAGACCGGGTGCTTTTCTCCTGCTTATAATTCTTTCCCTAGAGGCACTCCCCATCCATCCACAAAATTTATCTATAGGAGTTTGCGATTTGGAAGAAAAAGTAAGGCCGACCCATGTCTCCACCCAGACTTGGCTTTGTGTTCTTAGCTCTTCAAAACCTGGCTTTGTATTGTAAGATAATTACCTTCAATGGGTCCTGGCTCAGGAGGGAAATCAGGCAGAAAACCCAGTCTCGTGAGCAGGGCCGGCCCAAGGTAATTTTCAAGTATTGTTCTGTCATGCGGTGGGCCTGTGACTGATTGTCTATTATATAGGACGTACACTTTACGCCCAGCGGGAAGCCAGGGTGCCTAAAGAAAGGTTGTTGAGGAATTTCCCTGAAAAGATGGCCTTGAAGTCTTTTAAAGAAATAACAAAGTCTTTATTGACGAACAAATAATAAATCTTCAAGAAGTCTTGTCCCCACAGGACAGGCAATTGGCTTTGAATAACTGTGAAAACCCTCTTATAACATCTCCCAGGCTATCTATTATCTGGGCCTAGCTGGTCTGGGACCCACTGCCAACTCCAAGTGTGTCTGGTTGTTGAGTGGACCTACCAGCCAAGGCTTGCAGATGTTTCTGTGCTGTTGTTCTGTATCCCCGGACGGTCTTTATCCCTTGTGTTCTTGAAATATGATGCTTTTTATGGGACAAGATGGTCTACGTCCTATAGATGAGCTTCCTAAGTGAGACTAACTTAAAAATGGCTCTTTCCCTCCCAGAGCCCTGAACAAGGGGCAGAACCAAACTTAATGGTGATTGACAGGTGGCCTGTCCTATGATTGCAAACTTTTGCAGAAAGAAAATAAAGCTGAAGTTTCTGGTACAGCTGTACCAGCACAAGTATAGTAGGTAAAGGTTTTCCCCTGACGTTAAGTCCAGTCATGACCGACTCTGGGGGTTGGTGCTCATCTCCATTTCTAAGCCGAAGAGCCGGCGTTGTCCGTAGACACCTCCAAGGTCATGTGGCCATTGGCATGACTGCATGGAGCGGCGTTACCTTCCCGCCGGAGCGGTACCTATTGATCTACTCACATTGACATGTTTTCGAACTGCTAGGTTGGCAGGAGCTGGAGCTAACAGCGGGCGCTCATTCTGCTCCCTGGATTTGAACCTGCGACTTTTCGGTCTGCAAGTTCAGCAGCTCAGCGCTTTAACACACTGTGCCACCAGGACTTTAAAAGGACTATTTATTCCTACTGTTCCCTATAAGCACTCAGAGAGACTACTGTAAATATTAGACATGTCCAAAAAATCGTTTTGAATCGGATATCGGAATTATTTCGGATTGTTCTCGCTTTTTGATACGCATTCCGAGATATTGTCTCACAGTGCAACCAGCAATGTAATTCGAACCATTGTTGGCCCATACTCTAATTGTCTCTTAATGTTTCGTTAATTTCCCCCCCCCCCCCAAATTTTTAAAATATATTTTTAAAAATATATTTTTTAAATTTTTTGTTTCTGCAACCTACCTAGAATGGGAGCTTAGCGCAGCCTAACATGGCTGCCGCTCCTCGGCCAATCAGAAGATTCCACGATGGACGCAAAGGTGGGGGCTAGAATTGATGAGGATAGCTCAAGAAATGAGGGCGGGAGAGCCCTGTAAAAGTCCCCCCCCCCCCGGTTCCTTTTTTTTTTTTTTTTGGCGATTGCGCATGCGCGTCCGCCATTTTAGAAACATTTAGAATCATTACGAATTTTCGGAAATATCCGAAATTTTTGGGTGAAAAAATCGGAAATTCTTTCTATATCGAAGCGCCAGCGCCCCCTACTTTAGAAACGAGAATTGAAACATTTTTTTTCATCGATCGGACATGCCTAATAGATAGATAGATAGCAAATCCGTGCATCTTTTTTTGGCAATCCAACCTAGTTGGAGGAGAATTACAGGTTTAACCACGTCCTCCAGGAGAGCGGAGAGTTTACTCCTGAGTCAGCAGCACCCTTGGGCAACCAGATGAAAACACGACTTGGGAGCAAAGCTTTGGAGAAGATAATGTTTCTGTTACTGCTCCTGGGATGGCCAATAGTCATGCTGGCTAGGGAATTTTGGGCCGTTGTAGTGGAAGAATTTTTTTTCCAAACTCTTGATCAGTCGGCTCAGCTTTGAATGGCAGTAGAAAGAAAATCATTCTCGCCCAAGGAGAGCTGCCTCTCAAGGAAGGAGCTTCGCGAGAGTGAGCTTCCTCCGTTGGCCCGGATCCTGCCTTGTCTTCGTCCCTGGGCTACGAGTCGGTTTCCAGCCCTTCTCTGGTTTCGCCTTTCCTTTCCATCTTACCTCCCAGCAGCAGCAAATGAAACATTTCTTTAAAAAAAAAACTTGCATGAAATATTAATAATTGCTGCTTGGAGCAGACTTTGCCGCATGTTCTGCTTCACCTTCCTCCTCCCGGGAGTTGTCTACGCTTGGCGGGGAAACTTCAAGGATGCCGAAGCAAAGAAGCTCGGAATGGGAGAAGTTCGGAGCACAACCCGCCGGCCCTCACAAGCTCCAAAACCAACGGCCCAGGATCCCTGCAAACAAGGAAGATCTGCTGCACCCCTCGGCTGCGAAGGCACCTCAAAACCACACTGGAGCCCCAGAAGATAAGCAAGCAAGTTGTTTATTGGAGATTATATGCATGCAAGCAATAGCAAATCAAAGTTCAAAGTCAATAAAATGGGTTTGAATCTACAAAAACAAAGTACCGTATATACTCGAGTATAAGCCGGCCCGAATATAAGCTGAGGCACCTAATTTTACCACAAAAAACTGGGATAACTTATTGACCCAAGTATAAGCCGAGGGTGGGAAATGAAGCAGCTACTGGTACATTTCAAAATAAAAATAATATACCAATAAAATTACATTAATCAAGGCATCAGTAGGTTAAATAATGTATATATACAGTAGAGTCTCACTTATCCAACATAAACGGGCTGGCCGAATGTTGGATAAGCGAATATGTTGGATAATAAGGAGAGATTTTTAAAAAAGCCTATTAAACATCAAATTAGGTTATGATTTTACAAATGAAGCACCAAAACATCATGTTCTACAACAAATTTGACAGAAAAAGTAGTTCAATACGCAGTAATGCTACGTAGTAATTACTGTATTTACGAATTTAGCACCAAAATATCACGATGTACTGAAAACATTGACTACAAAAATGCGTTGGATAATCCAGAACGTTGGATAAGCGAGTGTTGGATAAGTGAGACTCTACTGTACTCGAGTATAAGCCGGCCCGAATATAAGCTGAGACATCTAATTTTACCACAAAAAACTGGGATAACTTATTGACCCAAGTATAAGCCGAGGGTGGGAAATGAAGCAGCTACTGGTACATATCAAAATAAAAATAATATACCAATAAAATTACATTAATCAAGGCATCAGTAGGTTAAATAATGTATATATGCGCATACATATATACAAGTACATGGATCTATATGTATATAGGATTTGCAAAGACCTGCAAACCTATGAGGGGAAAATTCATATATAAAATTATATATAATGTAGATAGATAGATAGATAGATAGATAGATATAAATAGATAGATACAGATATATAAGTACATAGGGATTGCAAATGCATGCAGGGGGTTAATACCTATATATCTGTAGGAGAGTTTAACCAACATTTCAGGGGGAAATGCTTTTATAAGATTAATGGATATTTTTTCTTCTTCTTCCTGACTTGCAAAGGCTTCTTTCTCTTTTCAAAACATTCCCTCGGTTAAGAGCGAGGGAGGCTTTGAAAAGGTAAACACTGATAAGGGAGGGTAAGATGAGAGATAAATATATCATATATTGCGAGCCATGGCCTCCAGGCTCCGCTGCCGGCTTGACCTTGACCCGATTATAAGCCGGGGAGGCTTTTTCAGCTCATAAAAAGGGCTGAAAAACTCGGCTTATCTTCGAGCATATACGGTACTTGAAAATCTTAAAGCAAAAGTCTATAAAAGTCACTCCAAACTGGATACCAAAGCTAGTCCCGAGAAAGGTATCAAGAATAGTCCAAGCAAGATCTCAAGGATTTATCCAAGGAAACACAGGAAGTACAACTGGAACACAGGAACAAAACTCCAAGTTTAGTCCAAGGAACAGGGTCAATGCTGGAACACAAGGCAAGGGTCTTGGCTGGAGCAGAAATCCAAACTGCAAAATAACTGGAACATCAACTGGATACACATAGGAGCCTCCGGTGGTCTAGGGGATAAAAGCCTCGTGACTTGAAGGTTGGGTTGCTTGACCTGAAAGCTGCCAGGTTCGAATCCCACCCAGGGAGAGAGTGGATGAGCTCCCTCTGTCAGCTCCAGCTCCATGCGGGGACATGAGAGAAGCCTCCCACAAGGATGGTAAAACATCAAAACATCCGGGCATCCTCTGGGCAACGTCCTTGCAGACGGCCAATTCTCTCACTCCAGAAGCAACTCCGGTTGCTCCTGACATGAAGAAAAAAAAAACTGGATACACAGAAATCCCCAGAAGCGAGAACAAGGCTGGAACCAAAATCAAGATACAAAGCTGCAGGAAATAACATGGAATTCACATGGAGCACAAAGCAGAGATTTCTCTCTCTCTTGAGTCAGCAAAGTTACCACCTCTGAATCTTTCAGAGGAAGAAGCCCTTCTCAAGGAAAACTCAAGGTCTCTTTCCGTGAGAAGCCTGCTCATTTGTTTGAATAGCAATTGTGTACTTCTTCTGACACACTCCTCTTCTCTCCTCTGCTGAGTTATCGCTTTCCTTCTGTCCGTTTGAAAACATGCAAATATGAGTAGATCAATAGGTACTGCTCCAGCAGGAAGGTAGTGGCGCTCCATGCAGTCATGCCAATGGCCACATGACCTTGGAGGTGTCTACGGACAACGCCGGCTCTTCGGCTTAGAAATGGAGATGAGCACCAACCCCCAGAGTCAGACACGACTGGACTTAATGTCAGGGGAAAACCTTTACCTTTACCTTTTACTGGGTCAATACTGGGTCTTGGCTGGAGCAGAAATCCAAACTGCAAAGTAACTGGAACATCAGCTGGATACACAGAAATCCCCAGAAGCAAGAACAAGGCTGGAACCAAAATCAAGATACAAAGCTGCAGGAAATAACATGGAATTCACATGGAGCACAAAGCAGAGATCTCTCTCTCTTGAGTCAGCAAAGTTACCACCTCTGAATCTTTCAGAGGAAGAAGCCCTTCTCAAGGGAAACTCAAGGTCTCTTTTCATGAGAAGCCTGCTCATTTGTTTGAACAGCAATTGTGTACTTCTTCTGACACACTCCCCTTCTCTCCTCTGCTGAGTTATCGCTTTCCTTCTGTCAAGCTCATCAGGCTTATCACTTCCAGAATCCGAACTAGAATGTCCATCTGGCACCAGGATGTCCTATCTTGTCTCCTTTGAGTAATGCGGTTCAAGTTGCCTGTTTGAAAACGTTACCTCTGAGGTTGCCTGCCATAGATGTGGGCGAAACGTCAGGAGAGAATACTTCTGGAACATGGCCACACAGCCCGAAAGACATACAACAACCCTGTGATCCCGGCCATGAAAGCCTTCGACAACACAATTAACAGGAACTATACTGACTTCAAAATCATTGAACAGAGCAACAATATTTACAGTAGTCTCTCTGAGTGCTTGCAGAGAACAGTAAGAATAAATAGTCCTTTTTAAGTCCTGGTGGCGCACTGTGTTAAAGCGCTGAGCTGCTGAACTTGCAGACCGAAAAGTCGCAGGTTCGAATCCGGGGAGCGGAGTGAGCGCCCTCTGTTAGCTCCAGCTTCAGCCAACCTAGCAGTGTGAAAACATGCCAATGTGAGTAGATCAATAGGTACCATCTTGATAGGAAAACATGCAAATGGATTATTCAGCGTCCAGTTCCACAGCTGTTTCTCTAGGCAGCAAGGACTGAACTTTTTAC